>NC_134485.1:91295481-91595481 GCF_040206685.1 Ascaphus truei
ATCAACTCACAGAAACATACCAAATAGTTAATTAGATTTTAAGTTCTGCGGCATTGCTTCTATAGATCTTGCAGTCTTGCAGATCTTTCTGTCTGAGGACAGTAAGCTGCATAGAAGGATTAATGCTGCAGGGTTTCATGATTCTGAATGGGACCCCATATCGTTAATTCATATGCGCAATCCTGCAGGGAGAGAATACTCTCCTTTTAGAAGAGCTGGTCAGTCGTGTCCAGTCCCTTTCTGGAGCCACCTCTGCTTGCCATCTGGATTCGTGTCTCTGCTGAAGGTAAGATTCAGACTGTATTTCCCTTCCCTGGATGCTGTAGATGTCCAAATATGGTGATATAGCCTCCTCCTCATGATGCAGAGCCCCATATAAGGGCACCTACATCATCCCAGGGGAGGGAATTACAGCCTGCATCTCTTAACTTCAGTTGGGACACAGAAACTGGACACTGCTAAACAGCTATTGTGAAAGGTGTGTATTGGTTTTCTGTCCCTGCAGGGTGGCCCATCAAGCAAAGGATGATCGCTGCAGGGCCCAAGTCAAATACCCCACAGCTTTAATCCTTCCAGACCACAAGATTTTCTGACCGTGTGGCCACATAGGTGCCACGGGTCTCCACATTTTTCTCCGCTGCCACAAGGACAGGAAGTCTGGCTACATCTGTAGGTGTCAGATTTTGATGTCAAATTCACTATTCTGCAAGATGTAACCCCTCAAACATGTCACTGTCATTAGTACTCTTTGGTCCTATGAGAGATTGCCCTTTGTTTGGAAATTAGCACACCTGGATCTGAGCACTCAGCCAGCAGATCCAGGCATGCTGGAAATACGGACATAGATATTCTGCCAGTTAACACAGTGACAGGATCCCTTTTCATTTCACAGCCTCGTGCTTAACCACTTAAAAAGCTATGGCCAGGATATATCAATACGTGATAACTGGTAATGTGGTTACTGGCATTCAAATCATACTCTGCATCGTGCTTTCATAAATTCTAGACAATCTTGGCTGCAGAGAGATTCCTTTAGACCAGTGATTTTCAACCAGGGTTCCGCGAGCACCCCTCAGAGGTTCCACGCCTGCCAGAGGGGAGAGCTGGGACAACTGTCCCAGGCCCTGAGACATGGCGGCACCCCACGTAGCAGTGACCCGGCAGCTTCCGAGCTCATGTTAAGCAGCTGCCCGGTCACTGCTATCCTTACTGTGCCTGCTCCTGCCGGCACCAGCAGTTGCGTCAACTTCCGGCTGACAGGAGGGAGAGGAAGGATCAGGTAAGATAGTGTGTGTGTGTGTGTGTGTGTGTGTAAGTGGGAGGGGGAGTGTGTGTTTGTGTAAGTGAGAGTGTGTTTGTGTGTGTGTGTGTGTGTAAGTAAGTAAGTGAGAGGTGGTGTGTGTGTAAGTGAGATGGGAAAGTGTGCGTGGGGGGAGTGTGTAAGTGAGATGGGGAGGGTGTGTGTGTAAATGAGAGGGGGGAGAATGAGCATGAGGGGAGGAGGGGCGCAAGAGAGACAAGGGTGAGGGGGGTGCGCAAGAGACGGAGGCAAGGGGGGGTGGGGCGAGAGACGGGGTGCGAGGGTTGGGGTTCCCCAGAATTGTAAAATCAAATTCTGGGATTTCTTAACTGAAAAAAGGTTGAAACACACTGCGTTAGACACTGGAGGCAGATTTAGTCACACATAGTACATGTCACAATCTGATTTTCCTTCCCTAATTCATATGCCGTAAAAGCAACATGTTAGTTTTGAGTTGGGGTTTTTGTTTTCAAGTATTTCTTTCAGCATCTGGGTACGTCCCCAATTAAGGTGAACTTTAATCTGAATGTGTTGTGAAAGATTAAATTGTTTCAAATATAGGGCTACAAATCAATAAAAAACTGCTACTGTTCCATAAAGTCTCTCTGTTGTCTGGCAGTTTCTGTGATGTTATTTATGACTGCCTATAACAATGACCTTTTTGAAACAGCACATGGGAGTAGCAATCCCCTCTACTGACCCTAACATATACATATTTCAATTCATGTTACCATTGCAATTTCCTTTTGCTGTTGTATTTAGAAATGCCTCCCTTTTTAAATTCTGTAGCTGCACTCTGAACATATCATGAGGTGAAAAATATGTTTTCCGTGGGAAAACAAAATGGCTGCTGACTTTCATACAATGTGTCTTCCCTGAAATTGAGAATATTGTAGTAGCATTTATTTGAATGGTGCTAAGCACTGCTCACCGCATGTTGGTTAGGGGCCTATGTGGAATAAATAAATAAAAATATGAGAACAACAAATATGTAATAACTATAAAATAGAATAGAAGTATGCAGAATTAAAAAAAATACAGCTATTAAAAAAATGCTTTATATGTTTTTTAAATAACTACTGTATATATAGCCCTCATTGAACATAAATACACTTCTGGGTATTAAAACTATTGTATTCCAGAAATGGATCCCAAATATTTGTTAAATTGGTCATGTTACTGTATTTTTAATACAGCATTTGCCATTGTAAAGATTTTCCAAACTGTATTTTATAGAGGGGAATATTAATTTCCCAATGACATGAAATAACTAGTAGCTAAAGTAGAAAAAAATGATTAAAATTCTTTGCATATCTGCTAAAAAAATTTAATTCTATTTAACACCATAAAAATATGTTAGCATGCCTGTCAAGGTATGGTCATACTAGAGATTTACTTGATACAGGGGAAAATTATCGGTGGTTCCGCTGTACTCTACTTTATACATTATATTATCCTGGTAGCCTTTGCAACTACTGGCTGACATTGAACGCTACTGCTAATGATGCTACAGTATAGTCGTACATCGAGGCGGTCTTTGCTTATTCGATGGAATCAGTTCCGGAAACTAGCGTCGGATAGTAAAAGTGTTGTAAAGCGAATCCCATCTTAATGGGCGGCGGTGAGCGCCGGACTAAGCCCTTCAGGCATCAGAAAAGGATCTATTGGATTGCACTGTGACGCATTGGATAATCCATTTGTCATAAAGCGAAACAACGGATAGTGAGAACTGCCTGTACTTGTATACCCAAATACATAACCTTACTGCACATTTATTTGTATTAAATCTAATCTGACAGTTATCTGCCTAGACTTCCAGATTATCCAAGTCATTCTGCTGAGAACCTACATCCTGCTCTGATTTTTGAACCCTATGTAATTTTCAGGGTTTATTCCCCAAACATTCAAACCTGGATTAAATTGTGATATATATGGAACACGGCACATGCAAAACAGAATATGAAATAAAAGTAAATGGAGGATGCATACTGTCCAAAAAAAATACAAAAAAGGAAAACAGGAAAGACGCTCCTATACTCCAAAAAAGTGAAATTTATTTAGTCAACGTTTCGGTCCCCATTGGGACCTTTTTCATAAGCAAAGAAATAAATGACAAGCAAACCCAGATAAAACCCTACCCCTCACCCTGTGTCAAATAAAAATTGGCTCCAAACCAAAAATCTCGTCAAACCAAAAAATCTACTCGCCGCCTTTTTTTTTTTTTTAAATTTCTAGTAAGAACTAATAACATTTGTTTTTTACAAGTTTATTTATTGTATTACATTTATACTTTACTATAATTAGTCCTTGTTACATAATTACGTGTGTGTGTGTGTGTGTGTGTGTGTGTGTGTGTGTGTGTGTGTGTGTGTGTGTGTGTGTGTGTGTGTGTGTATAAATGTCGGATCTAGAAAAAAAAGCCACATGTGAATGACTAGTTTCTGGAACCCCTTAACCAGTGTCAGGATGCCCCCGCTTCACAATATCTAAAGCAGCAATCCCACCGGGGATCTTACCTTATCCGCAGTCTTTCAATGTCCAGGTACCCTTATTCCCACAATGTTATATGTTGGAGGGGATGTGTTCCCTATCTGTCTTCTGGGTTAGCGGGGAAGGGGGGATTCCGATATCTCCCGTGTGAAGCTTGAGAGTCAGATCTGGAAGAAAGCTATATAGGTTATTTCTGTGTAGGTATAGGGCAGTTAAGATATATAGGGTAAATAAGATAACCAGAGAGAGAGTGTGAGAGAGACATTGAGAGAGACAGAGACACAGTGACTGACTGGGTGGGTGACTGACTGGGTGGGTGGGTGACTGACTGGGCTCTCCCCCTCCGGCTGACGCGGAACCCCTCATCGCAGTGGCCATTTAAAAAAAAATTTTGCAATCCCGGTTATAACGTGGTCGTATTGGGTGGACCCTGAGGACCGTGTTGTAATTGGGTTGATATATATATATATATATATATATACACATATATATATATATAGATAGATATATATATATCTATCTATATATATATATATATATATATATATATCTGAGGAAGTGCCGTGACGTCAGACACTGTTTGGATGCGGAAGAGACAGATTCTATCCAGAGGACTCGTGTGCAGTTGTACTATCGGCGCTGCTCCAAACCCTGAGTTGGTTACACTGCTGTTTATTATCGTGGAGCATGTGAGTGAACTGGAGCTCACTGCTCAAAGGATTTTTTTTGTTTATTAAACTGTATTGTACCATGATCTTTCTCTTTTCTTTTAACACATGTTGATCTGATTCCTGTGAACTACCATTCATCGACGAGAGGAGTTATTGCACTTTGTGTACTCCTCCTGTTGCCTATTGAGGGATTAAGAAATTCCTCACACCAGCAGCATATCTTGGTGGTATTAATTTATTCAATTAATTTTTTGTAATATATTATTGGGTTTGCGCTTACTTTTTCTTGCACCATTTTTAAAGAAGATCCATTTTGTATTGTAGAAACAGACATTAAAGAAAGGACTGTTTTATTTGAAGAGTGACTCCGGAACCATCAGCCCGGGTCCAATGGTTCATTGTCGAGAACTGAAAAGTACACCATAGTACCGGCACTGATCCGGTTAACTTTTCTAGCCATCCACTTACCCTTGTCCTGTCTTCCTTAAGATTCACTTGAGCGGTTGCTCAGAAAATTTTAATGCATGACTCCGCTCACAACAGATGTGCGGATCGACTGATAGCTGCAGCACTTATCTGCCAAACAGTCTTATCCATAGCCAAGACCCTCGAGGTATACCACATGCACTACCAGCCTGTGTCCGGCTTTCTACCGCTAATTGTAGGGAACACTATCATAGCACTGGCACTGATCCGGTTGTCCACTTAAAGCAGCAGTTCAAGCTGCCGTTTAAAAAAAATATATATCTATATATATATATAGATATATTTTTTTCCCATTCAATATGTACATCAATACAATCTACACACTGACAAGTGATTAGTGAAGTTGCCTATCTATCCATTCTCCTGTGATCGATTGGCATAGATTTGGCTCAGGGGTTCTTTAAATCACTGTTACGGCTGCAAAAGAGTGCTAAGGATGCAAAGTTCTGTATGGAAGATCATGTGACCAGGCAGGCACTAGATACAATTGGTGCACTACTGGAAAGAGGGAAAGGGGTATGACTTTGTAAATGGTTGTTATAGAAACAAAAAAAAATGCTTGTTAAATTTATAATACATTAAAATTTTAATTTAGAGCTGTTTTAAAAAAATTAAAAAAAACTTACTGAATAAGTATTTTCTCATAGTAAAGAACTGATTTATTAAAAAAATTAGGATATTGCTTGAACTGCAGCTTTAAGATACACCTGAATTGCTGCATGGTAAAAGACATAGCACGGCTCTGCTAACTACAGACACGTAACCCATATTGTCAGCTGCAGTATTTACCTGCCATACAGTCTTACCCATGGCCAGCAAAAAATATTTTAAAAAAACCTCGGACTAAGGAATTGTATATTATCACAGTACAGTTACTGATCCAGCCAAAACTTCAGCCATATACTTACGGATATATGTCCACATAAAGACACACTGAAATCGATGCACGGAGAAGACAGAGTACGGCTCTGCTAACCACAGACGCATAGCCTAATTGGCAGCTGCAGCAGTTACCTTACAAACTGTCTTACCTACAGCAAGCATAAAATATTATAACTAACCCCCTCGGATTAGGAGACTGTTTTCCCACTGCTTTATGAATGAACATCTCAAAACTATCAATACTTACCTTTAGATAGCAACATAGTTGCCATTCCTACCATATGACACAGATACATATTATCTGGCTTTTGGATGCAGAACTTCTCTCTTCAGCCAAGTTTGCTTGAAAACATGACTCCTCAAGTGTCTCCCTTCTTCTGTGCATTTGGATACTACTCTGTTGTCCTATCATCTTCTGTTACGCCCTCTGGAGTTTCTGCGGTAGATTTCAAACTCCAGGAACAACAGTTCCTCTGAAAACGAGTTCACCTCTCTCTCTCTAAAGCAGCCATTCAGCAGCAGGTTAATGTGGATAAAAGAAGATGACAACTTTCTCCCTTCAAAGAGGTTGATTGGGTCAAGCACTCCACCAGAAATATTCACCTCAAGTTACAATCGAGCTTGGCCGAGGATAAGTACACCGAGCCTTACAAAATCTTGAGACAATTTGAGCAGATAGCCTTCAAGTTGAAACTTCCTGTATAGAGACAGTGGCATACTGCTACTCATAAAAAAATAATTAATAGGTAGTCCCCTCACTGTTGCTTATGCTCCGTTGATCCCAGTGTCTCAAGGCTGGATCCAGGGATAATATGAATAGTTGTGATGGAGAAAGCACACAGGAGTCTGATATGTAAGCAAAACGTAGTCTGTATTTATAACATCAGTAGAGCAGGTACAAATGTTTCAGGACACAATGGCCCTTTCCTCAGAGGTGTCTAGTCTGAGGAAAGAGCCATTGTGTCCTGACACATTACATTTGTACCTGCTCTACTGATGTTATAAATACAGAGTAAGTTTTGCTTACAGTACATATCAGACTCTTGTGCGCTTTCTCTTGTTCGAGACTTCCACCGGAAATCTCAATCTAAACCTGGCTTTGATCGCCCTGTGTTCACTCCAGGAGGGGGGGGGGGGCGAGTACTGTGAGACATTGGCGTGTTTGCATGGGCAGATTTGCATGCACAGTGACTATGCTCTTCTGCTGACCAAAGGATGCAGTGGCCATCTTGGATACTGTCCATATGTAGTGTGATGATGGTCACACTGGTGTAATATACAACCGTCAGTTGTTGTAGACAAAAGTAGATTTAGAATTTATAAATCAAATAAATCTTTTCCACCATTGGCTAGTTATGCATTTTTACAATATTATTGCGTATGAGATTTTTTTGGTATAAATATTATCAAATGTATATGGTATTGTCTACAATAATCGTATGCAATAGTTATGGATTCACTGTCTTGCTCACTATTGAGTAAATTGAACAGATTCAGATTAAGTCTTGGCATTACTATAAATCAATATATGAGCTATTTTTATATTGTGCCTAAAAATTACCATACAGGGCCAGTATTTGTGTCATACATAATAGATAATATATGGGTTATTTCGTATTAATTTATGTATTTATAAAAAACTTATGTATAGTGTTTGTTAGTTGTAGACACTCAGAGGTTAATTTTAATTTTATTTTCAAGTACAAGTGCGCATGTGCTGTTTGACACACATGGGCAACAGGTAAAAGATGATTAAAGGGACTATTTAACCACAGACTTAGGTCCATTTCCACATCACATCCCTGAAGAAGAGAATGCATCTCTCGAAACGCGTAGGGTTAACTCTATTTGGCCCTGCACAGCAGAACTGTTCAGCATACTGAAGCTGACGCTTACTCACTAACTCAAGTTGATCTCCGGATACCAGAACGGGCTTTTCACTCTCTCGCGAGATGTGATGCAGCCTGTGGAGACTACGGAAGGCAATTGAAGTTAATGGCGCGAATGAGGCATCCTTCAGTTCTGTCTTAGAGTTTGACAACACGTCGCCATCAGCAGGTCTGGGACGCGATGCACCACGCGGGCTATTGGGCTATTCTGACATTTAAGAGAGGGGATACTCTCAGATTATCCACCACACTTATCCTGCTTGTGTCCAGTAAGTAGGGATCTATTTACTGCAGCGGATTGTCATTGGAAGTTGTCATTACGACAATTATTGTGGTTACATTATACTGTTATAGTATTTGTTTTTATTTATTTTTTAAAATAAATGTACCTTCTTTTTTTCACTTACCTGTCACTTTTATTTAATTTTTCTGAAGTTCCTATTTAGCACAATACTTTGTGCTTTTCAAGTACCTTACAGTATTATGCTTGTAACAGGGGATTTGTCCCTGTTCAAAAAGGTGCCTCTAATCCAGCAGTGTGGTGGTTAACTGCTGGTAGTGAATTAACCAGCACCACCTGGTTGATTAGAGCTTGGTTAGAAAAGCCTGCCTTTGAGACAGGAAGAGAGATTCCTTAGTCCACAACTTGGCTGACCAAGGAAACAGACAGAGCAGAGGTTCCTGAGTCTCACAGATGAGACTGACAGAGGGATCACAGATGTCTGGAGCTCACAAGACTTCTACACCTGAATGCTGAGCTAACCTGAGGAAAAGGCAGCAATCCAGGAAAGAGAGAAGCCTTCCCCCAACAACTACGAGACAGATAAGACTTTTCTTATAAGACTGATTATCTATGTCTGTCTATATATATATATATATATATATATATATATTTAAATATTTAAATATGTCTCTATGATTTGGGCTGGTGAATCGCTGGACTACAAGTGTAAATATACTCCAACGTGGAGCAGATTTTGTTTGTGGATTTTCACATGTTTGCTGTGTTTAAAGCAACAGGCGCAATAAAGCCTTATTTAATTTCACCTTAAAACCAGTCTCCATTGCGTACCTCTGCACACATCACTTACATATGGTGTGAGAAGTGGGATTTGAACCCACGCCTCCATACAGAGACTAGAATTAAAGGGATACACATCCAGGCAGGAAATCTACACTGCACTGAAGAAAGCCACAAAACCAGAGATGGACTTTTTTCCCCAATCCCAAGCGGAGAGAGAGACTGCTGAAGCAGGTAAACCTTACTTGCCTATCACAATAATGTGTAATACGGTTGTTGAAAAAGGGGCCTTGCCTTCCAGCCGTAGTCCGGGTTCAAGAAGTGAGTTAGGGCTCCAGAGGAGCTAGGCTTTGTTGTTTTCTTTAAAAAAAAAAAAAATTGCGCTGAAGCAGTGAATACAGACTGTGACCCACAAGCGGTACTGATTCTGGAAGTAAATGCTGCCATACTGCATAGGACTACCAGCTGTGAATGGAGTATATGCAGAAAAGTGTGAAAATTGATGCAAGACTGTGCTTAAGCAGGGAAACTTTTACAGACGGTGACCGACGCAAGGTAATGATTCTGGGAATAAAATGGCCGCCCAGCTTTAAGTCAAATACAGATTCTGCAAAAATGGGGAAGAAAATGTGTTCCTTGTGTAAAGAACCCCACCACACGGAGCAGTGTCCCTTCAGGCCTTATTCAGACGATGAGAGTGAATGCATGCACAGCACTGCTAATATTGTAAAACATACCAAAGTAAAGAAAAAGTCTACAGAGACGCCTGTGAGAGCTATGAACTCTACAAGCAAAGTCTGGCCACCTGTAGGACTACCAAAATTTGGGGTTCTAGTAAATACAGTGGCAACAGCTGCAATAGCGCCTCCAGAGGTCAGAAAGAAAAATACACCTGATAGCCCCAAAATGGAGGACAAGATACAGCGTTCCTGTAATGAACCCTACCCCATGGAAGAGTGGCCCTTCCAGTCGATAAGGAGGAAGACCTCTCTTATGGGGAACCCGAACCGAGTTACACCCACAAAACACCCCGGAATGGTGGGGGTGCCTGAACTCGGTACGAACCGAAAAGACCGCTCTCTATGATGACGAATGTGATCGGCAACAGCGGGAGCAGCAGATCACCGAATATATACACCAGCTAATACAATCGCAAGAAAAGCATGATGGATCCAGTGAAGCGGCTAAAATTCCAAATAAAGATGGAGACTCCAGTAATCCTGATGGGACGGAGTCATCCAAAACAGAGGCGAAAAAGAAAAAGAAAAGCGGGTCTTCACTTACCGTGGAAGGAACAGACATGTCCACAGATCCCGCGGAGGAAAAGGGGGACCAAGATGCCCTGCAGCCTAGAGAAAATGGAGAATTCATCCTGCGGATAACCGAATTTCCAGAGGGCCCAAGGCAGAAGTCGTGTACCCCAAAGAAGTGTCTGTCCGGTGCTAACACTTAGAAACCCTCAACCAACCATACCAGGGAAGCGGAGCTGGAACCAATGGGTGACGATCCCTTGACCATCCCTGAAGATGCCCTGAAAATTGCCAGGCGTGACTGTGATCTGCTCTGTGAACAATTGAAACAAAAGAAAGATGATACGCAGAGCTACTGAAAAATAATGTGAAGCTACAGAAATATGTGCTCACAATGTATTCTTTGGCCAGGACAGAATTGGACGATCTCAAGACTGAGCTAGATGCTGCAAACACTACTAATACCACCATGGTGGAAAAGCAGAGCCAATCTGATAAAATGATGGCTAAGCTGAAGCAGAAGTATGAGGAGGCACTGAAGGAGATTACAGTCTTTCAGCAAGAGGTTCATACTCTCCGCATAGAACTGAATGCCTCACAACAAGAGGTCAACAGTGTCTGGACAGAGGTGGACGTATCCCAGAAGGAATGTTTAATTAAATTTGACTTTTTGGCTGATCCTTTATTAGTTCTTTTTTCTTGGTGTGCTGGGAACATTTATGTTCTATTGTATCCCAGAAGGAGGTTCATACACAACGCACAGCACTGGATGCCTCATACCACGAGATCGGCACCTGCCGCAAAAAACTGGAAGTCTCCAAAAAGGAACTCCACAGTCTCGCTGAGGAGCTGGACAATTCTAAAGAAACTATTGTCAATCTTAATACAGATATCAAAGTCTCTCAGAAGGAGCTTCAGACCCTCAACCTAAAGAAGGAAATCTCACGCCAGGAGACAGTCAGTCTTCAAGCAGAGGAGCGAATATGGAAGGCGGACTACAAGGAGGCCCTGAATAGCACAGAGACTGAAAAAAGAGAAAATTTAAGATTAAAAAAAGAAAATTCTGAGTTGACAGACCACGTCAATGGAAAGAATGACAAGCTGCATGAGCTTGAAAAAATAAAGAAACTGTTGGAAGATGAGAAGTTTGAAGCAGAGCACCGACTGCAGAACCAACTGCAAGGTCTGCATACACACCTCCAGAATGCCAAGGAGAAGCAGCGAACTCTGCAGGAAGAAAATCTGCAGGCTGCTAATGACATACAAGTGCTGCAGGAACGTCTGATTACCCAGTGTGTCCTCGCAAAGCAGCATGATAAACTGAAGGCTTCCCTGACCATCACCAAAGCATCACTAGAGGCTAAGCTTAGAGGCCAGGTGACTCGGAACAAGAGGGAGCGTAAAAAGGTCCAGAAACTGGGACAAGTATCGGCGGCCCAAGCGAAGAAGTTCACAGTGCTCCACAAAATAATGAATGATAGGTGGAAGCAAGCTCAGAGAAAGCACAGGGAAGAAATAAAGACCCTGAAAGGAGAATGGCAGGATACACTCAAGAAACAGAGTGAGACTCTGCAGACCAGTAACTTACAGATGCCTCCATTACGGAAAAAGTTATTGGCTCTGCCCAAGCATCGGTATCCCACAGTACTTAATGCCCGTGGGGACAAGGGTACAGTGAGAGCTGGGGACACCACGCACCTTCAAAACAAGATTACGAAGTTTGAGCCACCTAAGAAAGCACTAGCCAAACCTGCAGCCGCCCAACAGGGTAGAGGTAGGAGGGCAGAATCAAAGCCAGAAGAATCATTAGCTGAGGAAGCTGAAAAGATAGGACTTTCTCTGGAAATGGAGCTGGAATCGCAACTCAATCCCAAGGAAGCTGAACTGGCAACTACATTGAATGGGAAAAGTGCAGGAAGACAGCTTCAAGAACTGAGGGCTCAGGGAGCTGTTCTTGGGCGCTCTTGTGATACCATGAAGTGGACATTTGGTGCCAAAGTGGAGTACATGGGAAAGATGGCGAAAGAAAGCAATATGCATATACGCTCTGCGACTGTCGCCATACAGTCTGCCTACAAAAAGAGGAGCACCCGACATAGGGGAAAGCTCATGACCACGTGGTCAGTAGAAAGCATGGACTTGGAAAAGGTTCTCCGTGAGCGACTGAGGACTGCTGATCTCAAGCACCTTCTAGAGGAGACACTACTGAACTGGAGGAAGGGCTCCAATTCCAGCAGGACTGAGGGTTCTACTCCTCCATCCACTCTCATTCAAGTCACTGAGATATCTCGAATGAGAGTGGAAGGATGGGCTTTGGCCGTGGCAAGCCCGAGCTTCCCACAAACAGGGGAGGTATGTAACGGAATTTGTCCCTGTTCAAAAAGGTGCCTCTAATTCAGCAGTGTGGTGGTTAACTGCTGGTAGTCAATTAACCAACACCACCTGGCTGATTTGAGGTTGGTTAGAAAAGCCTGCCTTTGAGACAGGAAGAGAGATTCCTTAGTCCACAACTGGGCTGACCAAGGAAACAGACAGAGCAGAGGTTCCTGGTCTCACAGATGAGACCGACAGAGGGATCACAGATGTCTGGAGCTCACAAGACCTACACCTGAATGCTGAGCTAACCTGAGGAAAAGGCAGCCCAGGAAAGAGAGAAGCCTTCCCCCTACAACTACGAGACAGATAAGACTTTTATAATAAGACTGATTATCTATGTCTGTCTATATATATATATATATTTATATTTATATATGTCTCTATGATTTGGGCTGGTGAATCGCTGGACTACACCACCACCAGCTTAAGTTCTTTCAAATCTAAGGCTGTCTCACACTTTAATCTGGTCTGTAACTGTTTCATACGCTCATAATATATATTTTCTTTAACTGTGCACGCAATGTCTTGTATATAATGTATACCTTGTTCATTTATGTAACTGTATTTGTAACCATGTATTATTTTGTTTTACTCTGTGCCCAGGACATACTTGAAAACGAGAGGTAACTCTCAATGTATTACTTCCTGGTAAAATATTTTATAAATAAATAAATAAGTGTAAATATACTCCAACGTGGAGCAGATTTTGTTTGTGGATTTTCACTTTGCTGTGTTTAAAGCAACAGATGCAATAAAGCCTTATTTAATTTCACCTTAAAACCAGTCTCCATTGTGTACCTCTGCACACATTTCTTACAATGCTATATATGTTTTTTTTAATCTAATTTCATGCATTGGGAATCCATCATCACTCAATTCTGATTGCAGCAACCAGGACATTTGTCTACAACGATTGATGGTTGTATATTACACCAGAGTGTCCATCATCATACTACTGTACTGTACATATGGACATTATCACTAGGCACCGAGTATATCCTCTTTTGTTTTGTATAGTGTTTGTCACGGGAGACCAGGTACTTTTTATACCATTTATATATTACCGCGATCATTCATTAGGCAGAACAAGATAGTAAAAATAAATTGTTTTTATTTCGGTAAATTCACGTACAACAAGAAGAAATACACAATAAACAGTTAAACATACACTTACTGAGTGCCTAAGGGGAAAAATCTAGGCTTTCCTAGGTACAGGGCGAACACTTGGATTAACTTACCCTGACCAGGATATACCCCCGGTTCTCCTGGTCCTCTTTTCGGCTTCAATTCCTAGCTGCGACCGCCCCGTTCGATTCTGAGAACTTAGGCGCAAAAGACGGGACTTGATCTCTGCAATGCAAACTTTTCAGGCTTCCAAACGAAGCCGGTCGCTCTGCTATTTCGAATAGAGCAACTTTGAAAAGCTGCTGTAGCTTCATTGACTCACCTCATTGTTTGGCTTGGATGGTATTGCTCCCTCTCTTGGTAAGCACCTTACATACACTCCGCTGGGCTATCCCCAGAACGGAGGAGGAAGGAGCTGCCAATCGGTGCATGTGAATTTCTCCCCGTCAGCCAATACAAAAAGGGGCTCGACCCCAGCTCACATCAGCAGAGTAGGCGTGCCCAGCAGGCTCGAAAAGCCGGGTGTGCGGGAAATATGATTTTAGCCAAAGTGAGAGCAGACTCTATGGCTGCATCCTCCCTGGCTAACTCATTGCCACCTGCAGGGCTGGCTCCACCAAGTCTGGAAAATTTAAAATGTGCCCTTTGTAGTCCGGACCTGGCCATTCGCCCTTTCCTCGCCCACCAAACGTTTTTACACCTCTGGACATCCTCTCCCCTTTGAACTACGGGCCCTATGCAGACTTGCTGGCACCTTAACTGGATGTCCGGGCAAGCTGCATACAGCCTTATAAGAAATGTATCAAACATCATAAAACATACTTTAATACATGGGGGACATTTGGGAGACTCATGACTCTAAGGGACTTAGGACTGGGATATCGGGGCTCGAAATTCAGGATTCTGGGGGACACTGGACAGACCTGTTGTAATTCTACTTGCGTACTGGCAAATAGTGCCTGCCCACCGGGTACAATGACGGTACTACCGGTAGCTCCGGACCCCGAACACCTGCAAACAAAATAATTGCATTCTTACCCAAATATCCCACCTAAAACTTACACACAGCAAGTTTCATGAGTCTGAGGTAAAGGGAACGGGGAAAAGCAGGGTCACTTTAACTTTTCATGCCAATATAACTGGCCCTTGGCTTATAGTGCTAGATACAGTAGCTGCCAGGGACCCAAGGGTAACCAGAGGGCTTAACTTTTATTATGAAGCCTGGTTACCCTTGCCCATCACAGTGTTTATCTGACATAGGTAGTCAGTCCTGTATACTTAATGGCAGTCACCCTTCACTAATTCACGGTGATCATTTGAGTATTCACTTAAATATATATGTTAGCACTACATTACCCCCTTTTTTGCACCTTGGATACTGGCAAACCTGGATATCACTACTCCCCACTCTTAGGATACTGTAGAAAAAGTGAGAACTGGTGCACAATCCAATGAAGTGGGTCCCAGGATTGAAGAAAATGATTTATTGATAAAATTCCATCCAACAAACGGAGAGCAACCTCCTACGCGTTTCGTGTACGGTTGTACACTTTATCAAGGAGTACTTTTCATTGGATTGTGCGCCAGTTCTCTCTTTTTCTACAGCTGACTGCATCTACTCAGTTGCGCATCCTGCAGGAACTTGGATCAGTGCAGTATGTGAGTACTTTTCATTCTTTTGGAGAGGGACCGTCCCTATTTGAGGAGTCATGGGGGTTCATTGTTTGCCCCTACCTCAGGGATTATTTGGCCCCACAGAGATGGTTATTTCTTATTAGCATGGGTCCATTTTCTACAATCCTATTGTGATCTAGCATTGGAGAGCAGTTGTCACTACAAATTCACTCTTAGGATATAGTGGGACTTCATAAAGGAAGTGCCCGAGCAAGATTTCTTTCCAAGTTCCAGCTTGTCCGTGATTGCTTTCTTCCTGCATTGCCTGGCTTTTTCCTGACCATGCTCTGCCTGCTGCCTGCATTGACCTCTACCTGTTACCACGACTAAGTTATTCTTCAATCAGGACTCTGTCCCTCGGCTTTGATCGGTTAGTCTCTACCCCAGCCCTGCATGTCGCTTCCTGTCCTGAGACGAGAATGTAACAGAGTCGTAAGTTACACATGCACAATTATTTTAGGTGGGGGGAAAAGCAGGGTTTATTTATATTTTTGTCATTATAGTGTTTTACATATTCCCTTAACCATTTATGTATTTTTTAGACTATTAATGCTTCTGAAACATTTCTAAGCTGTTTACACTTGCATTCAACTTGCAAATAATTCCTATATTGTTAAGCTTTCAGCTATTACAACTTACAAAACAACATTTTTGTTTGTCTAATGATTCTTTCTAAAATCGCATTGTTTTCCAATTGTTGCCTTGACAAGTTATTTGTCTATTGGAGCATGTTGATATTGTTCCGCTGTCATCTGGGCCTATGTAGCAAACTCTAAAAACGTTTGTGTTTGAGAAATCTCTAGAACATCCTATTACTATGCCAAACAGATATAAAGGGGCCTATGCAGAGAGCAGCGAATTTTAAAATTGGCGAGTTTAATAAAAAGTAGCTTTTTTGGAGAGTTTTATTCTCCATATGCAGAAATGTGCGAATTCTGCTATGTTTAACATGAATGCGTGTGGCGAGTTTAAATTGGCGAGATGCGCGCTGCAGAAATGTGTTAAAAAAATTCGCGCCTTTTTTTTTCCTTTGCTATGGCCGCGAGCGGCAGCTTCTTGCCAACTTTTCCTGGCGAGGCAAAAAGGAGACAATCGCGCCATTTTATTGGCGCGAACAGCCGCTAGATGCCGTTCGCGCCTCTCTGCATAAGGATATTTTTAAAACTGGCGAGATGAAGGTTCTCGCCAGCCGCGAGGCGAGTTTTAGAAATAGAAAAAAAAAATTGGCGCGTTTTTCGTAACTCGCCATTTTCTGCTGTTTTCTGCGCGATTTTCTCCAAAAAATGGCGAGTTTTGAAATAGCGCTGCTCTCTGCATAGGCCCCAAAATCTGTGTGGTGCTGCCTAGTTTGTTTGAAAAACATGCTTTATTAGAGGGTCTCTGAGGAATTTATGGTTCTGTAGATATTTTATATTTAAATACTAATATTTGTACCTTGTGCAAAAACAAGGTCTTTGTACAATGTTTATACTCTATGCTTAATTTTTGTTTTGTGAAAGAAAATGTAAAGTCAGACAAAGAAATATTTTGTGAAAGTGAAAAGTTCGTCATCTGAGTTTTGTAAAACAACCTTAACAAGATAAATAAAAATGTGTAAAATAATTGCACTTAAAAGTAAACAATTGATGAATGACAATCTCTTCTTACTTCCTTCGTTGTATCACCAACATCTGTCTCAAAATCCTCCATGTCCTGAGGCTCATCATTTTCTATCCTGACCGACATTCCCCTACTCGTAGCTACTGCATGTGGTTGAAAAATCAGCCCATTGCTTTAATTTCACTATACAGTAGATAGAGCATAGAGAAGTGCTTCACAAAGCCTGTTCAGGCTCCTGAAGCAACTTTTCAGACGACCAAAATGACAGATCTGGTGGAAGCATGGGTCTGGTTGTAGAGTATCGCCATGGGTGTAGATTGGGTAAAGGTCAACTCGCAGCCTGTCCCACAAGGTGTCGCCATGTGGCCTGCACCGACAAGCCGATGAGGGGAGAGCTGGGACAGGAGTCCCGTGCCTAGTTACTGTGGGCACCCAGCAAGCGCAGGAAGTTGCTGCCGGGCTCCCTGCTCCCCTGCTGGTGTGTGCCTGTGCTACCTCCTCCTCCCCGACTGTTGGCCACCTCATTTGTCTGTATTCAGAAAATTATTTTATCGAAATCCTTTATCATTTGCAAATAAAAAGGTTACTTTTACATTGGGGCGGTGTCCCGCCGAGCCGCCCAATGTTGCAAGCAGAGGTGCGAGAAATACTCACAGATCTGTTTGCAACATTGGGTGACTCGTGGGACACCGCCCCAATGTAAAAGTAGCCTTTTTATTTGCAAATGAAAAGGATTTTGATAAAATAACTTTCTGAATACAGAATTATTTGTAGTACAGGGCGTTTATGTGATATGTCGCTGCAGTGCTAGAGCAAATATTTACTTACAGTACTATGGACTCTTTTAAAACTTTTTGAATAGCTGTTAGAAAAATCAACTTTAGAAGCAGCCAGCATGATATACTAATCTCATAATACTCTATTTGCCCTCTAACTGTATTCTACTATTATACTAAAGAGCTACTATCTGCTATTATTATGAAAGACGTAATATTTATAAGGACTTTTTCTCACAAACACACTGGTGACAATAGCTACAGTATCCCTAGATACTAGTGATACATACAAACTTGAAACATCTAGAGGGTGTCCCCCCTTTTTGCCAGTGAACTGGGATACTATTTAAAAGGGAGCAGGGGCACAACAATATACCACGTCTGTCTCTAATACATAGATACATAGTTACAAAGTTAATGAAGTTGAAAAAAGACATGTCCATCAAGTTCAACTTAAGCAAAATGTTGACGATAGATGCTTTTTCCTATATTTGTATTTATGGTATATTGATCAAGAGGAAGGTAAATAAAAAACCCAAGTGAACTGTCATATAATGATGTCTCATAAAGGGAAAAATACATTCCTCCCAGTCTCCAAATATTGGCAATCCGATTACTCCCTGGATCAACATCTGTCCCATGTCCCATGTTTACTTATTTGGTATATCCCTGTATACCTTTCTAACAGCTGTCCAACCTTTGTATTGAATATATCTATTGTATCTGCCATCAGTCTCCATGGGTAATGAATTCCAAATTTTAACTGCCCTTATTTTAAAGAACTTTTTCCATTGTTGCTGATGAAATCTCCTTTCCTCCAACCTTAAGGTATGGCCCTGTGACGTTTGTACTGCCTTTGGGATGAATAGTTCTTTTGAAAGCTCCTTGTATTATCCCCAAATATACAGTATTTGTATGTAGTCATCATATCCCCTTTTAGACACCTCTTTTCTAATGTAAACAAATCTAATATACACTGGCGACACACTTTATCGCAGTGCGGCCAGATCCGCAAGCCGGGAGATTTCCCGGCTTGCTAGTGGCCGCCCCTCGGCGTGCCGCGCGTCATAGACGCACGGTCACGCGTCTTCGGGAGCCTGCGCCCCCTGCACGCGCGTCCAGGGCTCCCCGAGGGAGCCCTGGTGTCCCGCGATCTGCGGGACGGCGGCAGGGGGTTCCGGGGGACCCGGCGGACCCGGCAGCGGGAGGGAGAGCGCCCCGATCGGAGGGCGCTCTTCCGCTGCTTCGGCGCGCGCCCGTCACACTCGGGCGCGCGCCAGGCTACTGCTGCGGCACAGAACGGGCAAATGCTCGAATAAACTGTGCCGCAGCAGTAGCTAGCCTCTCATAAGTCAAATTATTCACTCCCTTTATTAATTTGGTGACTCTTCTCTGCACTTTTCTAAGTTCCATAATGTATTTTCTAAAAAGTGGTGCCCTCAATTGTAGTCCATATTCAAGGTGTGCTCTTACTAATGCTTTATAAAGGGGCATAATTATGTTTACATTCCTTCCATCCATTGCCCATTTAATGCAAAATAAGATCGTGTTTGCCTTTGGAGCTACTGCATGATTTTGGGCGCTATTGCTAAGCCTGCTGTCTACATGCACTGCTAAATCCTTCTCCATCAAGGATTCTCATTTTTCGCCATTTAACTTGTTATTTGCCTATTTATTCTTGTTTCCCAAATGCACAATCTCCCATGCTTTGATTCTACTACCTTACACAATTTGGTGTCATCAGCATCAGAGACTTTTTAGTGTCATCAGATGGAGACTTTGCTCTCTATGCCAACCTCAATGTCATTAATAAACAAGTTAAAAAAGCAGGGGCCTCGTTACGATTTTTGAGGTACTTCACTCACAATTTTAGCCCAACCTGAAAAAAGTTCCATTTATGACAATCCCCTGTTTATCCTTCAACCAGATTTTAATCCAGGTGCAAATATTTTACAGTCCAATTTACTTTATTTTGTACACTAACCTCTTGTTTGGTAACATATCGAAAGCCTTTGCAAAATCCTAGTAGACTTCATCACCCTGGTCTAAATTCCTACTTACCTTCTCAAGGAAACTACAGCTCAACCTCGTTATAGCACGATCCGCTACAACGCAAATCCGCTTATAATGCGGTCTGGGCATGGCTTCCGATTTGAAAACCTCCATTTTGCAGCGTGAGGACTTACCGGCATCTAGATCTCTCTCCTCACTTCATAGGGCTGTGTCCACGTGCTCTCCTCGCTCTCCTCTCTGCAGCTGTCAACTCTTGTGTGCTGGGTCATATATTTTTTTTTTTTAAACATTCAATTCAATGCTTTGACTAACGGACACATACACACCATGTGGGAATTGAACATTAATACTTTTTTGAATAATACACATGCAGGGATCGAGCTTAGGACCTTCCATATACTGATACCAATGCCTTACAGTACCTCTACACCATAGGCTTGGTTTGACAAGACATACCCTATAAATATATTTATCCCCTACAGCACATTGCCACAGTGCACAGTGTTAGGCTGCACAGTGTTACTCTTAGATGGGTGTAACATCACACAGTGCCTGTGGTGTAGGTGTGGTGTTGTTTTTTTTTTTTAAATAGTAAATCCTTTCTGTACCATGAAAAAATACTTGTATGATTTTAAAAAATGTAAAAAAAACCCCTCTGAATGATATTTTTTATGTATTATAATGGAACAAGCATTTTTTGTTTCTATAGCAACTATTTGCAAAGTCTTATCCCCTTCTTCTTCTGAAACAGGCTCTTTCACACCCCTTTTTGAGCACTGCTCCCTCTCTAGCAGTGCACCCATTGTATCTAGTGACTGCCTGGTCACATGATCGTCCCCACAGCACTTTGTATCTTGGGTCCCCTTCTGCTGCACTGAAGGCCATTTAGTGAACCCCTGACCCCCCCTGAGCCGAATCTTTGCCGATCGATCACAGGAGAACGGATAGATCGGCTATTTAGCTAATTACTTATTGTGTGGATTGTATTGATGCATATATTAAAGGGGGAAAAAATTAAATGTAAAAAAAAAATGGCAGCTTGGACTGGTGCTTTAAGATTGTGGTGTAGATCCCTCAAATATTTTTTTTAGTACCCTCCATCTTTATATAACTAATTCAAGATACTCATGTATGTATAGTTACATCCTACCTTCATGGCAAAGCAGGAGCCTTGAGAAATAATTGTTTTAAAATCTGCTTCCTAAGGCAGCGTCCCCGCTGGCGCTGAGCGTGCTGTGTGCTTGCTGCTTTTTCTTCTTGTACTTGTTATGTAGACGTCACCGCTCACGCTATCCCAAGCTTGGCGCTTGTGGAGAAAAAAAAGTGACTTTCAAGCGTGCTCAACATGCCCCCAATGACCCCCGCTCCCACTTGCGAAATAGACAGGACACCCGGTGCACATGCTTAGAGAGTTGGTGACGTCACCGCTCTCAAGCATGAGGGCGGTCAGCGCTAGCGGGGACGCAGCCTAATATAGGGCAATCATTGTAGCAGTTTCTCTAAGAGATAAGTCTTCCGAGTATCCTTGTCTATACCAGAATACAGTACCAAATCCAGCTATGATATATTAGAGTATTGATCTCAAATGGGTCTATTGACATACTCCTTGTGTTTCCATTTAAATAAAAGGGCAACAGTTTAGTAGTTTTCATTTTACTGGTTTTATTCTAAAAGCCAGCCTGTATGTACTGTAGACCTGTATGGGATGAACCTTCAGACTATCCCTGTCTATGTTAACACACAAATAATCAGCCAGGATTATATAAAGCCCCCTAATGAACTCCATTTCAGTTTTTGTGCTCACCTTATTGTCTAAACCTGAGTGCAAAATTGCCAAAAGTTCGGTCAGGAAGGTGTCAGTGGGGTCTTGTGGTAAAATCTTATAACAGTGTTGATCAGACCGTAACCTAATGCATTCTTGACATAAGAGGGTGTATCCAAAATAACTACATTGCCACCCTTATCGGATGGTTTTATTGTAATTTTGTCATTCTCTAGATCTTTGATTGCTTTATATTCCTCAAAATTTAGATTAAAATTTTTGGAATTATTTGTCATTTTTAAGAAATCATTAGTCACTAACTGAGTAAAGACATCCACATTTGTGCAGCTCTGTAAAGGTGGTGTAAATCGTGATTTATTTCTCAACTTAGTAAAAGGTCCCTCATCAGGATTTTTAGTATTTTCTTCCTCTAGTTCTTGTAACATTTCCAAGAACGCGAAATCTCTCGTGTCAAAATTTTCAGATGGTGTGTTAATACTTAACAGTCTCTGTCTACGTTTGAAGAAAACGTGGAGGGACAGTTTCCGAGCAAAAAGGTCAAGGTCCTTAATGTTCTCGAATGTGTCAGCCTGGTTGGTAGGGCAGAAAGTTAATCCTCTAGAGAGGACACTGAGATGTACGGGAGTGAGTGCAACAGAGGAGAGGTTCATTACCTGCGTCGTTGGTATCGACCGCGTCTGTAAGGTCTCCGCATCCCCTGATCCTTCTAACCCCATACTGCCCTGTCTCTCAATTTTATGGCCTCTCCCCCTCCTGGTCTTTCGTGTCCTGGGTGGATATAGTCTGGTCCAGAAAGGTCTAAAAAAGTCTGGCTAGGGGGAGCAGAGGATGTAGATGGGAGAGGAATGAACCTTTGATGAATAGTGTCTCTACTCAGATGAGATTCTGACTCCGCGTCACTGGCTGATGTTTCACAGTCAGTGGTTGATTCCGTACCTTTTGTATCTTTCCTAGGTTTTTCTCGTTTCTTTTTGTAAGTAAAGATAGTGTTGGTGTCATAATCAATAGTGTCCCTAGAATATTTGCGTTGTTTTCTTGCTTTTATGTCAGCAGTGAGTTTATCTATTTGGCCTTTAAGGCGTTTTTCATAATTTGTGAAGTCTGCATGGTCTCGCCATGTGTCTACATCGGCTAATAGTGTGTTGATCTCTGTGTTGATTTTTTCAAGTCGTTTATTCTCATATGAGATGAGTAAAGCGATCAGATCACTTGAGCATTTAAGGAGAGTATCTTCCCAATCTTTAATAAATTGAGTGTCATTAATAAGGTGCGAGGGAGAGAGGTATACCCTTAAACCTCTGGGAACAAGTCCTGTTAGTGCATAATTATTAAGGCTTGTTACCTCCCACCAAATTTTCGCTTGAATGCTCATGTTATGTTCCAGATCAAAAAAATATTTTTTGATGTCATCTGTCTCTGTTGATGTTACAGGTAAGTCGACTGTAGGTTTTGAAAACAAACCTGCTGCTTCATCAATCCAGGCCCCAAAATCTTGTTTTGTAGTGAGGAACCCTGACATATTAAAATACAATAGAGAGGAACCACAATAGCCTAAACAGTGGAATAGGGATAGGGGAATAGGAGATTGATTCAGTGGGAGCTGACGTGAAAGAAAGAGGGTGACAACACACCTCCAAATGCACTAATATATACAGGGAACACGTCGCTGCCCCAGACGGACATACATAGAGCCTGAGAATCAACCTGGTGCAAGGGAGAGAACACAAATGTAAACACACAAATAATCAGCCAGGATTATATAAAGCCCCCTATTATTGCACTCAGTTTTTGGCACATCTATAGCTGGGTGGTTTTTGAACAGTACCTGTTCATGATATTGCTCCGTGACTCCACACATTTGGGGATTTTATCCATGCACTTTTGTGCATTTTATTGTGTTTCGTCGTTTTTATAGTATTTCATTAAAGCATTTATTATTTTCTTTTGTATATGACCTCTGGCGGTTACCCTATTTTGGGATTAGGTTATTTTGTGGCCTTCTACGATATGACATTATACTTACTTTGTCACCTACCTAGAGTGCAATAATAGGGGCTTTATATAATCCTGGCTGATTATTTGTGTGTTTACATTTGTGTTCTCTCCCTTGCACCAGGTTGATTATTCTCAGGCTCTATGTATGTCCGTCTGGGGCAGCGACGTGTTCCCTGTATATATTAGTATCCCTGTCTATGCCTGTATATCAAAGCCAGTAACATTATATATGAGCACTACTCTCCTAAAGGACTACTAATATACTTTTTTGTTTGAGTATACCCCCCCGCCACACACTTTTTAAAAATTTATTTTAATTAGTTCTAGCGATGATATGTGTATGGGCCTTTATTTTACGTTAAGTGTATTTAAATGTATTTCGCCTTAAATATGCATGTATTTAAAAAATATATGTAGCACCCCTTTTACCCCCCAGCTACAGGGATAGTGTGTACTAATACAATGAGGTAGATATAATACAGTCTGTGTATAGTGGCAGGGTTTTTACCTTCTCAAAAGAGTGTTAGCTCTGCGGTTACCTTAATCTTGTCAGTGTTGTCATTGGTGAGTCCGTGCCGGATTGTAGTCAATGAGTTACTTTAAAAAAATGGCACCAAGAACTTTTAACTTGAGTCTTTATTGAACATAGCAGCATATCCATACAGGACAGGTTTTCCTCAGTCTGAGATTTGGCACACTACAGTAGCTTCCTCTAAGGCTACCGGCAGGTGATGCTCACTCTCCTTAGAGCTCTTGCGTACCCAGGACTGATCAGGGGATTTAACCCTGACTACTTCTGGCATAGACCCTCTCTCTAGCAAGCTAGATTAAAGGAGCACCCCTTCTAATAGTCTAGACTCCCCAATGTCCAAATTGTAGCGGGCCCCCCTAACTCTGGGAACTTGCCCTAAACTAGGAAAACAATAAAGGTGTTGTGGCTGCTTTACAGGCCTGATTAGCCTGGAGACCTCGCTTGGAATCCTCCTGGATCTTACAGGATCCTCCTGATGTTACATGGGGTCTGCCTATAAATGGGTGGGTCCCCACCTTTTATACTTAGGGCTGTGATTCCCAACCTTTTTTGTTTGGAGGAACCCTTGAAGTATTTCGAAAAATCTCGGGGAACCCCTATCTGGCCGACACATATTAGGCTGCGTTTATAGTGCTGGCAACGTCGCGTCAAAACAAATGTATTGACGCCGTCGCGTGCCCCTATAGTTGGAGTGACAGGATGGTGCGGCGGCTTGGTCGCGATTGCTGGAAGTCACTTCAATTTGATTTTTCTAGCAACCGCAGCCTGATGTCAGCGTTGCCGGCATTATAAGCGAGGACTTAGGTTAATTTCATCCCTCACGAGCCACCTCTATTTCCCACCCTCTACCCATGTATTTCTCTCTCCTCTGTCTCACCCACTCTCCTCCCCCTCCCGCCTCGCATGAATTTATCTCCCCTGCGTCTCACTTTTACTCCCTCTTTTCCTCACTCACTCCCCCCCTCTACTCTCACTCGCTCCTGCCTTCCCTCAATTACCCCACTATCACTCAATCCCCCCAGAAAATACATACCAAAAAACCCCACCCTTCTAAATACATGTAACCCCACCCCGCAATACATAATAAAAATACCCCACCCCGCCAATACATTTTTAAAAGACCCCCACCACCGCAATATATTTTAAAAAGACCCCCACTGCCTCAATACATTTTTAAAAAAGACGCCCCCAATACATTTTTAAAAGACCCCCAATACATTTTTAAAAGCCCCCCCAATACATTTTTTTTAATCATCATATCTCCCCCAGCACCCTTCATATCACCCCCCCCTGCATGTCCCTCACATCACCCCCCCTCCTGCATGTCCCATCTCCCTCACATCACCCCCCTGCATGTCCCATCTCCCTCTCTTCCCCACCTTGAGCGGCGGCTTGCAGGTTGCAGGCAGTAGGCGGCAGCGGGCCGTAGGCGGCGGCATGCAGGTTGCGGGCAGGTTGCGGGCGGGCAGTAGGCGGCGGCACGCGCATGCGGCTTTGTGCGGACTCGGGGTGAGGGGAGTGGAAGAGCCGGGTGGCACACGCATGTGTACACACACGTGCATGCGGCTGTGTGCGGGCTCGGGGGGAGTGGAAGAGCCGGGGCGGCACGCGCATGCGTACACACAAGCGGCTGTGTGTGGGCTCGGGAGGGGGGGAGTGGAAGAGCTAGGAAGCTGGGGAGAGCCAGGAAACCGCTGGGGCGGCCAGGCGGAACCCCTGGGACTGCTCCGCGGAGCCCCAGGGTTCCGTGGAGCCCCGGTTGGGAATCACTGACCTAGGGAGTGGCTAACCCTCTGCCCCCAGTAACTGGGCATATTTCCTTGTTGGCACTGGATCACACTACTGAGCATGTGACCTCCTGGAATAATATAGAAGTCACAAGGCCCAGCATGTGCCTAAAAAGAGAACATTTTTAGATTCTTAATAGTAGCCACTTCTACTTCCTCACATGCCTAGCCTTGTGAGGACTGTTTAACCCTGAAACTGCCTGCACCTACCAGGGCTGACATGCAGGGCGGTGATTTTAGCAAAGGTGCTACATTTACTTTATTACTTGCCAGTTGTGTTCTAATTGTCATTGGTTTGATTAGCAACAACAACTGGAAAAGCTCAGTTAAACTAAAATTATATACTGTATTGTTAATTATAGTGCTTAGTGCATAAATTGCTGGGACCTAAAGCTTGCGCTTTAACAATTCCACAACCACCATGAACTGCTAATCTGTCATTATGGCTCTGCTGATGCCAACAAAAAAAGAAACTTGAGGGGGCGTTATAATTTCACAATACCATGAGAAAGACTATTTGGGCTATTTACCTGATATTTAAAATATTAAATACATACATGTAATTAGGCAACAATTTAAAAGCAAAAAGTACATTTGATGGGTTCACTTTACTGAAGTTTCTCTAGCTAAAAACTGGGCAAAACAAATGCAAAAGCAGCACTGTATACTGTACAGTATGTCAAAGAACATGAATCTTATGTAGCCCTGGTAAGATTAGGGGCAATATACTGATGCAGCGGCCGTTATTCGAACACTTCACACGGTGTGTAGATCAGAATACCCATTAGATGGCGCGCAATTTGATCTAATCGTGCCGATTTAAACACGCGGTTTGATTATCGTTTTGTCCGGATTAGAAAATGGCATTTAAGCGTGTTCTGAACCAAAGTGACTTAGAACGGCGCTAAACAACAGTGCTGGTGAATTATAAAATATATAAAGTGAGTTGTAAGGTGCAACAAAAACAGATTCTCAACCTTCACAGGGAATATGTACAGATTCCCCTCAAGATAATGTAGGTCCAGGTGTTGGAAGGGAGTGATGGTATCAGGAACACCCCAGAATAAAAAATAATGAAAAATTATGGTGCAGTAAAATAGCATACAATTTGTAGAAAATCTTGGCTCTATTAAGTGCCTACTTACAACAGGTAAGTGGTTATGTCAGCATTTGGCAGAACAGCAGGTATGTAATAGACCGCAGTAGCAGGGACCCGAACAGCTGATGGTACAGGAGAAATCCCACTCGAGTAGGTGTTTCATGGAAGACAAGGAGAGACCATGGTGTAGATCGAAAATTCAGATTTATAGGTTAAAAACACATATAGGAAATGTACTCACAATAAGTACATAGGACATGTACACATAGCGTTTTTCTTGAGGCAGTAGAGTGCTGGAACAGATGGAACCCTTGCTGCTTCACTTCCAAGTGACCAGCCCTTCACCGGATGTGACGTCAGACGCCATCCACCGCGATCCGACGGGGGTCACTTGGAAGTGAAGCAGCAAAGGTTTCCATCTGTTCCAGTACTCTACTGCCTCAAGAAAAACGCTATGTGTACATGTCCTATGTACTTATTGTGAGTACATTTCCTATATGTGTTTTTAACCTATAAATCTGAATTTTCGATCTACACCATGGTCTCTCCTTGTCTTCCATGAAACACCTACTCGAGTGGGATTTCTCCTGTACCATCAGCTGTTCGGGTCCCTGCTACTGCGGTCTATTACATACCTGTTGTTCTGCCAAATGCTGACATAACCACTTACCTGTTGTAAGTAGGCACTTAATAGAGCCAAGATTTTCTACAAATTGTATGCTATTTTACTGCACCATCATTTTTCATTATTTTTTATTCTGGGGTGTTCCTGATACCATCGCTCCCTTCCAACACCTGGACCTACATTTTAGCGTGTTCTGCAATACTGTCGAGAAACTCAAGTGGGCAATCGCGAGTTGTCATCAAAATCCAATAGCAATTCTGTCATGATTAACATGTTGGCTGAAATCGCTGAGCTGCCTGCCATGCATGCGCAAATTCCAAAGCCCTTCTACTGTAAGCTGTCACATTTCATTCATATCTGCAATACTGTAGTCCAGTAGAATCAAATCATTAATAATAGACTTCACGCTTATTGTTTTCTACATGACTTTCCTTGGTTAAGGTGAACTGCTTATTAAAAAAAAATTCTAAATGCCTTTCCGACCAACCATATTATACTGTATGTTTTGATACTTTACTGTACGAAGTGATTTTTATTTGAGGGGTGGGTGCCAGCAGATACTGTAAGATTAAAGAAAAACACATGTGCTGTATTACAGTAACATGTTCACAAATCTGGTCATCCCGTCAGCAGGTATTACTGTATAGCTGATTCGTAATGCTGCAGCCCATTAACAGAGTGAACCAGGGTTCGATTCTTGCCTCAGGTGTTTTCTTTTTCAGATTTTTTTTTTTTTTTAATTTTATTTTCATTTTATTTCCACTTTATTTCCACTTTAGTGCAAATAGCCGAGCGGCTTTTTACAGTACACTCGAGTGCGAATAGCAAAGCAGCTATGGGTTTTTTTATTTGGGGGTGTGGGGAGCAAAATATTTTGATGACCTGTTGAGAATATGTCTTTGAACTACAGCTTGGATCTTCATACAGCTAGCAGAGCTTGCACCCCCACCCCCCCTCCGTACACAAACGGCTCAAGGATTTCAACCTCTTGTCAACACCTCTGACAAACCATCCATTTTCAAATGCTTTGCTTTGTGGTTGCATTTATCTTCCCGAGCCTGCTCTCACCGTTCTGCGCCTGCGTGTAATTCTCTGACAAACCATGCCACGCATGCGCTCCATAAGCCCTTCAAAGATTCTTCTATTGTGCTGTGCCAAGTCATCTTGGAGTTCACCGCTTATCAACAACACAACACCCCCCCCCCCACAGAGCTGTCAATAAGATTACCACTAGTAATAAGATTAGCACGTTGTGTGAGATACAGGCCTAGCTAAGAAAGCCCTTCTAAAACTGCTATTGTACAGTACTGTAACAAAACAAGTCAACTTGACGTTCAAAGCTTATCAACAACACAACAACAGAGCCCTCCAACAGAGCCATTAACGTAAATGTACTGTTGCATGATTATCATGAGCTGGGCAGAAGACATGTTGGATAATCCTTTTTTTTTTAAATGCATAATACAGTACAAAAATACAATACAATAGCTCTTGTCGTTCTCTTCGTTATGGCATTGCGAGATGGGGAGAGAGGGGGCTGCAGCTCTGAAAATACAGTATTTCAAAAGATTTTTTTAAAAATACATTTATATTTTTTTGGCAAACACATTTTTATACAGTAACTACTGAGAGAGGGGGGGTGTTTGTGTAAGATACAGGCTGGTTTGTACATGAACACCGTACTATTATCTTACACACACCCCCACCCGTCCTTGCTTGTGGCAGTTCTGAAAATGAAAAGAAACAATAAATGCAGACATGGTTATTTTTTGGGCCATACTTACCTGTATCATACTTACCTGTGCCTTATTACTTTCCCGAGGCCTGGCCATTACGTTGTATAACAATAGGCAACACAGTCGCAATATGATCAATATAATTATTACATCTGGCTACGGTGAGTATATTGATCCAGAAATTCAGTATCCTCTTTTCCAATTCTTCCTTTTTGGATGGTTTCCACACTTTTCTGATATAATCCTTTAACTCATGCCATACCATTTCGATGGGATTCAAATCTGGTGATCTGTAATACAGTAGCAGGGGAGAAAAAAGGTGAATTACGTAAGGAGATATACAGTAAACTATGTAAAACAATGAGAAATGGTTACCCAACTTACTCCGCTGGCGTCTTAACCCAGTTGATGCCGCTGGCAAGAATCTGAGCCGTCGACATGTGGATTTGTGCATTATTTTACCCTCAAAGATAATGATGCATCCTGGTCCTTGTCTAGAGATGGCACCCCACACATGCATCTTCACTGGGTGCTTTGGACGCGGCTTCAGAGATAGGCATCCTTTTTTGTAGAATCCAAAACGGGCAAACATCTCCAGCGCTACCGTTGTCTCGTCTGTAAAGATGACATCATTAAAGTTTCGCCACTTTCAATCCATGCCCGTGGCTGGTCCACTCTTTTAATTTTGTTGGCTTCCCTTATCATAGGATATGCTCTGTAATGACAAGGAAAAATGTTAGAGCTACAAAATGCTGGACATACAGTACAGTATGATACTGTATTAGGAGGGAGCCTAACATAAAAAAGAAGGCATGGGTGACGTACTGTATACTGTACTTACTTTAAAACGCCCATATTTCCATCCCAATTTCTGTCTCATCAACCTGATACTGGTCTCTGACTCTTTTATTTTGTGATTAGCCTCTAGTGCATTCTTTATCCTTGTGGCACACGTTTCATCATTCGCATCACTCATTTGGTCCACCAGAAGAGTGTTCGCCCTAATGTGTAAAGAAAAAAAGAACAATTTGTTACAGTAGGCAAATTAAGCATCCCAATAGCGCACAGATTTCTTATTGTCTGATGTTGCTGCTGCACTTACTGTATTGTACTGTGAGTACACTTTGGGCGCTACAGTATACAGAAGTTCAAAGAAAACATAATCTTTTGAAATGATTACACTATCACACCACCTCCTAAAGTACAGAAGACAGTGCAGTACTGTATATTACTGTAGAGTTGACTTAAAAAGCTAGTGACTGATTGTAAGAATGGCAAAAATGTTATACTGTACAGTCGAAAGGTACTGTAAAGATTAATAAAATATTGAACACGGGCATACTAGTACTGAACAGTTCAGTACAAGACGTTGGTAGAGTTATGGAGGACAATACAGTAAGTACTTACTCAGTAGTGACAGTCGGCTTTCTTTGGACGTTTTTGGCCTTCCCATGCGCATGATAACTAACAGTGCTTTTTGCTAAACTGAAGCCCGAAGCAACTAACCAGCGTTGGATCTGTAAAATGTGGTGTCCATTCTGGTACATATCCTTTATTCTCAAGCTGAGATATTTTGAAATCTTTTTCTTTGGCATCGCTGCTGATAGAAAACAATTGCAAGCACACACAGAGCAATTCGATGTGAATTCGATGTGTATTGAATGTGCATTGAATACACAAAATGGATGGTGTATTTATACTTTCATTTAATGTGCCTCAACGTCACTCGACAGGATTAGTCCGCCCACTTTTAACACCTGCACCCCGTGTCCATGCCCGCAAAAAAATTACATAAAAGGTGAGACAAATTGCATAGACTTTCACACACTGATCTCTATCTGAACTTACTCTTGTCCAGATACTGCATTGTGCATTCGTCCTTCTGTTTCCCTGGATCGCCCCTGATTCTACGGATGCAAGATCCAGCTTGCTTCTGCCGTGCCGGTCAAGCGAAAGGCGGAAACTATTTCCCAGCCAAAACCTAAGCGAAAACCAAAGCAGAATAAAGAAAATGTTCCGAAGGCTTCCAAGGTTAAGACCCTGGGCCTTACTTTGTAAGGAAGAAGATCGGCGCACTTAGCACTGTGCAAGTCAAGTGGAATCCTGATTCTCTTCTTGCACCCCCCGGCCCACCTGCTCCACAACCCATCCCCGACGCTGCTGCTCTCCTGTCAACCCCCGGCTCATCTGCTCCACAAACCATCTTTGAGGATGCTCTCCTCCTGGCAACCCCCTGGTCGCCTTCTCCACCACCCACCTACGCAGATGTCTACAGTACGGACCAAAAGGTTGATCTTATTTTGGAGACCATGTTGAGTTTGGATATGCACATGGAGAAGATGGCAAGTAACATGGAGAAGATGGCAAGGAAGATGGAGAAGATGGAAAGGAAGATTGTGTGGATGTATTCTCGAGTTCCTGTCCCTGTCCCTGTATGTCCGACGCAGGAGCAGGAGGGTGGCCAGCATGACGTGACCTTCACGCTTCCCTCACCACCAAGCATCCCACGCTCACCCCATCCATCAGAATATGTGTACGAGTATGTCTTTGAGGACGAGGTGACAACCCTGGTAAGGCCACAACAGGAGGAAAGCATCCTTCCACACCGCCTTCCATCGCCCGCTGCCAGAAGTACCCCAGCACCACCCAGGCTTACAGCAATGCCGGACATCATCTTGACCGACCTGACCCAGCAAGACAGGGAGAAATACAAGACTGGATCTGCTGGTGTAGCCCAGAAATTTGCCCTGGCAATATTTAAACACCACGTGAGTTTTGAGATGTACAGCGGTTGGACCCACAGTGTAAATTATGAAGGAAATAAAAGAAAGAGGGCTCTGCCAGCAAATTTAAGAAAGACCATTTTGAATGAATTGGAGCGTTATGTCCGTGTTACCCCTACCCTTATGAGAGCATGAGAGAAGGGCTCGTGCTTGGAGTGGCATCCCTCTCGCTAACAACTTTTCCCAAACTCTACAGTAGTGCAAACATTTGTCACCCCCCCCCCAAAAAAAAAAATGACAGTAGCACTGTTTTATTGCTTAATGTGTTTTATAATTTTTTGTTTGTTTTTTATTGTGTATATTACTGTATATCTAATAAAAAAAATGGGTTTTAAATACTTACTGTGTATATATATATATATATATATATATATATATATATATATATATATATATATATATATATATACATGTAGAGGTATCAGTACCGTGTTAGCCGAGCTTCAATAATCAAAAAATAAATAGATGATACCGTTCTGTGGCTAACGAAATGCTTTTATTTGTGCGAGCTTTCGAGATACACTGATCTCTTCTTCCGGCGATGTGACAATGAATGAAGCAAGGATAACTTAAAAACAGTGTCTTTTGGAATGTTATCTGTGCTGGTCCTTCCCCCGGTGTGGATGAGATATATGGCTGGAGGTGTCAAGGGGTAACTGAAAGCAAGATACTTTCTGGGATCGCAGGAGCCACTCACAGAGACAGTGACTAAATGCATTGAATTTATTCTGACCCATAACTACTTCAGAAAAAAGAAGAAAAAAACAGCGCAAAAAAACCTCATGGTGTAGTATTTAAAGAATATTTATAGAATAAAAAAGGTGATTATTGCACGTACATCAAGAAAAAGCATATATCAACAGGACATGTTTTGGACATGTTACCACTCTTGAAAACTGCTCCGTGTGGGCTCACTGTCTCTCTGGATGGTCCTCTTATCTTCAATAACCGTCCAAGCGAGGGGTGCACACCTCATTAGGGATTCACCCCACAGTGTGAGTGCTCAAAAGCGTTAGTCTCTGATCTCCAGCGGGTCACTCGGCGGGAAGTTCAAACCTCTGTGAGGGATCTCCCATCAGCTGTGATCGTGGCAAACGCTGTGCTCACACAGGCCATTCCGGGTTGAGCCGCAGTCGTCTGTGTGAGCGGCCTGTGTGAGCACAGCGTTTGCCACGATCACAGCTGATGGGAGATCCCTCACAGAGGTTTGAACTTCCCGCTGGAGATCAGAGACTAACGCTTTTGAGCAGACTCACACTGTGGGGTGAATCCCTAATGAGGTGTGCAACCCTCGCTGGGACTGTTATTGAAGATAAGAGGACCATCCAGAGAGACAGTGAGCCCACACGGAGCAGTTTTCAAGAGTGGTAACATGTCCAAAACATGTCCTGTTGATATATGCTTTTTCTTGATGTACGTGCAATAATCACCTTTTTTATTCTATAAATATTCTTTAAATACTACACCATGAGGTTTTTTTGCGCTGTTTTTTTCTTCTTTTTTCTGTATTAGTTGGACAGCTGAGCCATCCCCTAGAAACTGCAGCATAAAACCTCCCTATAAAGGTTGTATATTACTTTGTTCACAATATCACTTAACCTCTATACACCACTAATGAGCGCATTATCTGTTTTATTCACCATAACTACTTCACATTTGGAAATGACACATACCTCCAGACAACCGGGACCGCTATGGGTACTCGGATGGCGCCACAGTATGCCAATCTGTTCTGCGCAAAACTGGAAAGTTACTTTCTGTCCACCTGTCACTTGAAACCCCTTACATACCTTCGCTACATCGATGACATCCTCCTGATTTGGACCTCTGGCGAACAGGACCTCCTACAGTTCTATGACAACTTCAATACTTTCCACCCGACCATCAACCTCAAACTCACCCATTCCCCGGATGAAGTACATTTTCTAGACACCACCATTACTATAAAGAACAACCAACTACAGACTTCTGTATACCGCAAACCTACAGAGAGAGCCAGCTACTTGAGGGACAACAGCTTCCACCCGACACACACCAAACATGCAACCATCTACAGTCAAGCCATACGATACAACCGGATATGCTCCGACACAGCAGACAGAGACCAGCGGATTAAAGCCTTGAGATCAGACTTTATAAACCGTGGATATAACCACAGAATTGTAGACCAGCAAATTCACAAAGCCACCAGAATACCAAGAAGTGATCTCCTTGAATACAAACAGAAGGAGACAAGCGACAGGGTACCTTTGGTGGTCACATATAACCCACACCTAGGAGCCCTACGCAAGATCGCCAGGAAACTACAACCCATCCTCCAGGAAGATACAAGACTGCAACAGGTCTTCTCTGAAGCACCCTTATTATCATACAGACAACCCCATAATCTCAAGAATATTATGGTGAGGAGTAAAGTATTCAGCAGTACAACTGAATGCGGGACAAAACCATGCCAGGACCCAAGATGCAAAACCTGCGCAATGCTCTACACAGCGGACACAATACAAATACCACACAAGAATCGGGAATACAAAATCAGAGGAGGGTTCACCTGTTCCTCCAGCAATGTCGTGTACCTCATCATGTGCATGAAATGCCCAGGGGGCTGCTACTACATAGGTGAGACAGGACAGGGGCTAAACAAGAGAATGAACCTGCATCGCCACAGCATCACACGCGGAACAAGAGACAGTCCTGTTGGCGAACATTTCTCTGACTCTGGCCATAAGAAGAACGATCTGAGGGTGTCCATACTCAAAGGTAATCTTAAAACCCCGAAAGAGAGACGGTTGCATGAATACAAATTTATGCAACTGTTCGGGACACTTAGCAGTGGCCTAAACAGAGATCGAAATTTTATGAGTCATTACTGACACTAGCGAACTCTCTTCCCATGAGCGCTAAAGGCCATGTATGTACATACTGTGCTATATGTATGCACACACAGCTGTCTCTCACACATACTAATACTCCTTATTTTTCCATCCCTATACACCAATAGGGACCACATAGTATCCACACACACTTTTAGTTGTGCTACAAACTCTCACATTTCTACACCCACCCACACCATTTATATCCCCTCTCACTCCACACACACCTTGTGTAGAGCACTGTTTATACCGTGGGCTCTCCATTCATTCTTATTCACACTGATACACATACACACTCTTTCTTCACTTGCTTTCAGTAACCCCTTGACACCTCCAGCCATATATCTCATCCACACCGGGGGAAGGACCAGCACAGATAACATTCCAAGAGACACTGTTTTTAAGTTATCCTTGCTTCATTCATTGTAACATCGCCGGAAGAAGAGATCAGTGTATCTCGAAAGCTCGCACAAATAAAAGCATTTCGTTAGCCACAGAACGGTATCATCTATTTATTTTTTGATTTTATATATATATATATATATATATATATATATATATATATATATATATATACAGTGGCGGCCAGCTTTAATCTTAAGCGGCTGCCTCCGCAGGTATTTTTGACCCGCGGACGGCGCGCGGCTATCTTCGGCCATTTTTGGCCGGATTTCCCGCGCCTCGGGCGCTTTCAATAATAAGCGCCATTAGCGCTTATCTATTGAAGCGGCTGCCGCGCGGGAAACTCCGATTCAAATCGGAGAAAAGCCCTGCGGTTGGCCCGCATTTAACCCAGCAAGCTTTAGAAAAGGTAAGTATGTTACTGTATAGAAATTCGTTTGTGCAAAAAAACAAAAAAAATAAATAGAAAGTGTTTTTAATGTATTGTTTTTAATCAAACTAACCATGTCTGTTTATTTACAGTATTCAGGATTTTCAGCAGCTGCAGTGCAAAAAGGAGGGGGGGGGGGGTGTAAGATCACAATACTGTATTTACTTTAAGTACAAACAAGCCTGTATCTTACACAAACCCCCCTCTTTCACCCTCTCTCAGTGTTCCAGTACAGTAAATTTTTAGAAATCCTGTTGGGGAAAAAAAAATGTTTTTTTTTTTTTTTAACAAATCTTTTGAAATGTTGTTATTGTTTAATCTTTTTAACCAGTAATTACCAGTACTTGTTTCTTTCTACCGTATTTTCAGAGCTGCAGTCCCCTCTCTCCCCCTCATCTCGCAATGCCAAAACAAAGAGAAAGACCACAGCAACTGTTTTTCTTGTATTACTGTATGCATTAAAAAATAAAAGTATTTTTTGACCGAGCCCCTATTGCAGACCTAAAATTCTTATGAACACCCAGTACCATTAAAAAAAAACAGTATTTACTGTTGCACAAGTAGAAAGCATTCAATAATAAGTAATACATACAGTATGGAATAAAAGATATTCATTTTTATTTTTGGTGTTTATAGGAAAAGTTGTGCAATGCAACGTATTGTAAAACAGTAGTGGTGATGACAGTACTGTACAATGTAAATGAATTTAATATAAAAACAGCAGCATATTACAGTACTGTACAGTATAAGGTTTTCTATAAAGCTCACAATTGTTCTATAGATAGATAAAAATGGCACTGTCACTAAATGTTTGCCCACTTGGCAAACAATGCGAAAGCAACTTTTAAAATAAGCGATATTAGAGGTCCATCCAAATCCCTTCTTTTTGCGCTGGATGTCAAAGTTTCGTTTCTGGGGAAAAACAAAAAAATATGCTATTATTGGTATTGCGCATGCGTCAAGTCGCTTCATTGGGAATTAAAGCAGCCGTTCAACCGTTGTGGAGATAAGAATAAACTTCTCATTGGCTCTGACTCTTGAGCCCCACCCTCTCCCTACATTTGTAAGCTAGCTGCAGCAGCGTCACATACTTCAGCGGCCAATCAAATCATTCTTCAAAGTGCACTCAACAGAGAAACATCCCCTCACCTCAACTCGCATACAGTAAAGTACTGTATTGTATTGATGCACATAAGTACAGTTGTACTAGCAGCTAAAAACGTAAGACTATCATGTACAGTACATTATACTGTAGTACAGTGTAATACAGTGTAGTACATTACTGTATACAGTACCTTCTTTATAAGCTTTGCCAAAAGGGGCTGTGATGACTCACTGTGACTCCTCATGTCTGCATTAGGCCTGGGACCCGGTGCGCCCGGCGGCGCGGGCGGCCACACGCGAGTTCCCCACCAGCAAGGGAATCCTGCGGAGCCGGTCCCGGTCCACCCTGGCTGCACAGCTTACTACACGCTGTGACGCGTCAGCCGCTACGAGATACAAGAGAATGGTGATCCCTAGCGTTGACGCATCACGTGGTGTGGCTGTGAGCCAATGAGGAGGAGAGGCTTCGGGAGGAGGAGAGGCTTCGGGGAGCGGGGAGGAGTGTGGAGTGAAAGCAGCGTGAGGACAGGCGTCTGTGTATGTGTGTGTGTGTGTGTCTGAGTGCCTGTCTGTGTTTGTGTATGTGTGTGCGTGAGTGCCTGTCTGTGTTTGTGTGTGCCTGAGTGCGAGTGCCTGCCTGTGTATGTGTGTGTGTGTGTATATGAGTGCCTGCGTGTGTGTGTGTGTGTGAGAGAGTGCCTGCGTGTGTGTATGAGTGTGTGTGTGTGTTGCTTACCATCAGCAGCTCCAGCCCGAGCCCGTGGAGGGAGGGAGGGGGGGAGAGTAGCGGGTCCTTCCGCTCAAGCCACGCCCCCCCTCCCTGTCAAGCCTCCCACTCCCGCCCACCTCCGGCTCCTGCTCCCTACAGACCGCATATCGCGGTCTGTGTATGTCAGCGCCCCGCCTGTCTGCAGTGCGGGCGCGCTGACGGAGGGAGCGGGGCCTTAGCCTTATAGTTGACAGGTGTCAGCTGACCTGCTACATTTGTAGTTAACAGCTGATGATGCTGGAAAACATTTTGGTACTGGTACATGCAAGCTTGTTCGTACGCGAAATCATGCTCAGGCTGGAAATTTTTCAGGTATTCTGGTGGGGACAGGTACAAAGGATTGCCGTTCACAAGGTTATCACTGACGGTCGGACCGGACACCGGTGCCGGTGGTGCTTTTGCCGGCACATTGCTGGATTGGGATTGATGAATCTTGTATGAGTTAAACCCCACTTTTCTTCTTTTGAGATTGCCATGATCAAACATACTGTGAAATTCTGGCATGACACCCCAATACCCGCATATCTCTCCGGCAGGAGGGGCAATACAAAAAAAACAATGATCGCTACTTAAGGTTCTTCTTATCGCACGCTTCCACCCATGAACGTCAGATACAGTCACCATCTTTTCGGCTGCAGCATTAATCGCTGAATATATTAAAAACGCATAACTACAGTAAGGTTTTTTTATACGTCTGGTGTAGCCATAATGTCCACTCAGCAATTGCGCGGGGAAAGACTGTTAAAAAAAAGAGGCACAATTGAGTATTTTAATGCTTTTTATTAAGAATGCCTAATTTGATAATGTCTTTGAAAAAACAAGGTCAATTCACAATGGGCCACTGTAAGTTTGTACACCAGTATCTGTTTTAAACACCTGCATCCTTACAAAGTAGCGAAGCAATGTAAACATTCCAATTCAATCCAATTCATTCATTGCATTCATTTCTGCCAACTGGCGGATACGCAAAGAATAGCAGCCAAATTATAATTCATTAACTCTGCCACATGGCAGATACGAGAAGAATTTCATTCAAAGAAACAATAAACCATTACATTAAACAGATCTGCCGCGTCCGGTTGCCCGGTGCCGGATTGCGCGAACGCGGCATGAATAGTGATAAAACGAAAAAATGCCGAATTAAATACAGCGGTCAGCACGAAAATTGATTCGTGATGTGTTCAATTAACGGCTGCTGCATCAGTATCTATCCTCCTCCTGTGTGTAATCTCTGCTAAAGGCAGATTGCCAGGTGTTATCCTGGGGTTTCCCCACTTCTGACACTGTGCTGAGTAAGTGAAGGTAGGTCACTTGACCCTGTGTCCAATCAAGAGGCACACGGGCGGTGCTTATTTGAAGTTGCAAAGAGCAGTATCACTTCCTATTTAGTTGTGTGTGAGCTGTCTGTCTGGACAGTACAGTTTAGTGAGTGAGTTAGTTAGGTTCCTGATGAGTGGAACTGAAGCCTACTGGAAGCTACAAAGAGCAGTGTCACTTCCTATTTAAAGTCACAAGCCATAAGTGTAGAGTTAGCTAGAGCGGAGAGGAGAGTGAGCAGCCTATGAGTAGAGCTGATAGTGAGGTGGACCAAATACCTCTTACCCTGCGTAGGGGGTAAGGGAAGAGCTAGCCCCACTCTGGATGGCCCTCAGTTAAGAGTGGAGGCAGGGACCTTCCTAACAGAGAACAGCTAGTGGGCTGTGTACATTAATTGTACCTGACTGCTGCTGCTGATGCTGGAGACTGAATAAAGAGTTTGCTGTTTAAAGAGACAATTGTGTGAGACTGGAATCTCTCATTCCTGGGAGGGGATTTCTGTGGTAGGGATTCCACCCCGTATCCCTGGGGCTTACTACAGATTGAGGCGCTGCACCATTGAAGGAGAACGAAGGCATCCACCCCAGTAACCTGTTCTGTTGTTCCCCCATGTTATCGTGGGAGACTCAGGCCCTCCTGTTGCCAGAAGGTATGCACCACACCAAGACATGTAGCCAGGCCACAGAACACCTTAGGGGGCCCGATCTGCAATTGGGTGGGGGTCCATGGGTTTCACTTATAACTTTTTTTTTTTTTTTTTTAATAAATTGGGTACAACTCTTTTGCCACAGTTTTGTACCTGGGAAACCTTAGTAAATAACCACCAATAGTCCAATACAGTATATGTAAGGATAGCACATCAATTATCTGCCCTTATTTCAATGTTCTTTGAATATTCTGATAGATATATGAGTGCAGCTGCAGGATAACACCGACTGTATGTGCTCTCGGTGATAGTGGCGTAACTTCAGTGGTAGTTCACTTACCTGCCTGCCCTCGTCCTCCGCCTTGTGATGTCACTGTGTCACGTGATGTCGTCATATGGAGCCGCAACGTCAATGGAGCAGCTGTCTTACATAGGCCCCACTCTCTTTCCCCAGCAATCTGTTTCATTGCTGTGGGGTAGGGCGCGGCCTCTGTAACCACTTGGAGGAGGGAGGGGGATCCCGAGCACGTCCGGGCATCCTGGGCGGTAGTTACGCAACTGCTGAGTGGCTGCTTTTCAGCGGTCTTCACTTCACCTTAGACTCTTTTACAAATAGCAGAGTGGCAAAATGTGAAGGAATCATGGGTGCAGACAAGTTATTTAGCAACAAGATTGGCGATGAAAAGTGAAGCATCACAAATGATCTAGACATTAATGGAATGGTAGTTTTTCGTTTCTGTACATGGCTTAATCTCTCTGTGGACAACCTAATGACTCTTTTAATTTTAGCGATCAGTGATTCAATAACTGCTTCAAAATATGTAAACAAGCAGAAAGCAGGGGTGGACAAAAATATTACAGTACTGTACATAGGAGCCAGACAGAATTTTTCGTAGCTAACGTTTTGATAGGTACAGGCTGGGGTGTGTATGTTGGTGTGTATCTGTGACACATTCACACACACACACACACACAGACACACACACACACACACACACACACACACACACACACACACACACACACACACACACACACACACACACACACACACACACACACACACACACACACACACACACACACACTCATAAGTCAATTTGTGTGCATTAGTTAGAGTGCTTATAAGGACATACTGTACACAGTCTTAGCAAGCTCAAAACCTATGGCTTGTGACCCATCTTTCTAAGTTTAAGCTCACCCATTTCACTTCTATTTAATCAGCTGGTCCTGGTACACACGTGAATGCATAGTCTATTAAGTGATTTATTCCCCCAGGAGACAGGTGGAGATGACCTTGCATGGGAAGTATATACTGTATACAGTATATATTTTTTCTTCCACATTTTTTTCACTATATTTATTAGGGCACTTCTGGTTTGTAACTGGTTTTAACTACTACCAGTAGTAGTAGCTCATACATAGCACATACAGTGCTTCTTAATTTGAACCCTTTATGCTCCACATACAGTACTTGTCATGCATCCCATGCTTTTTGCTTTAGTATTGTTGATGTTTCCTCTTTTCTCTATACAGAGGAAGAAATACAAAGACAGCATACAATTGGTAGTGTAGGACCTGCTGATAGGGTGCTACAGTACCTGGACATGGTTGCAGGCTTATAATGTTTTGGCCAAAGGATTTAACTAAATGACCCATATTTATGAAAAGAGTAAACAGAGAAAAGGCAGATAGTAATGAATGAAATAATTTGTCTTATTGAATGTAGCATTGTGGCTTCTTTGTCAATTGTTGCTTATAAGAACATACTGTTGCTAAGAGCATAATGTACTGTACAAGTTCCAACACTAATTAAATGCTTTGTGAAAAGGTGTGTTTTCAGATGGGTTTTGAGTTTAGGGAAAGTAGTTGCATTTTTGGGCATTGAGAGGGTGCAGTATGGGAGAAGGGTTGTAGGAATGAGAGAGCTGTAGTGACCCGGGAAGGAGTGTAGAGAGAAGACAGACCTGAGAAGAGCCGAAAGAGCGAGGTAGCTGCATAACGAGAGCCTAGGCTGCGTTAAAACAGAAAGCTACCTTGCTGCATGTCCACGCGTCCACTCGTCCGCGCTTGCAAGCCTCTATATGCTGGGTGATGTTTGTTCATCCCAAGCAGACAGAATGATACGATTGGAGGCGAGATTGAAATAAAAAAAACAAGTGTTTGTAATTGGCTGGCAAAGTACACGTGACGCGGCTGCCACTTGAAATTACAACTTCAGTTGTCTCCAAGTGCAGCGGTGTCAACGCTGTACTTCGCCGCCGGGTGTCGTTTTCTGTTTGAAAACTCACACACACCAAAGCGTAAGAGTAGCGAAACTGCGCACGCACATAAGCGCGCACACGTCGCATAGCATTCTGTTTGAATGCAGCCTAAAGCTGAGATATATAATAACAATGGGCAAAAGAGTGGAGAGCATTGAAGAAAAGAAGAAGAATGTTGTGGTGAAAGCAGAATTTAATTGGGAGCCTGAAGAGAGTTTTCACCATGATAGAAGCAGACACTGCTCAATAGGACAATTAATTTATCCTCACTACAGCATTTTGAATCGATTTGGGAGAAAGCTGAATGGCAGAGATGCCAGGGAGGAGAGGTTTTAGTACACCAAACTGAAGAGAACAAGGATATGTATTAACATTTTAGTAGTAGAAAAACAGAGGGAAGAGGTTGGATTAATAATACTGAACACATTTTTGGCAAAACTGTGCGATGTTGCTAAATTTTTCCAAGACTAAAAATAAGCAAGTTTTGCATTGTCCGTGAACTTCGATGAATAGTTTGCACATCTCTGCTTTTGGGTACCTCGTCTGAATAAAACATTGTTTACAGTCGAGACAAAATAATTGCAATACATCCCAACATTTCTTTATTTGTTAATTATTATTAAAGGTTCTTTGCGAAACTAGTGATCCTGTTTATAGTCTACACTCGAGGTTGTAATGAGCACCTCACAAAGAAGACTTCACATTTCATGCATTTATGACATTTCATTTGTTTTCTTTTTCCAAAATAAATAATGCCCTGAAATATGTAGGAGATGCAAATAAATTGCATTCCAAACCTTAAAATGTTTTAGCATTTTTAATTTCTTGATTTTATTATCCAGTTCAAAATGAATATCAGAAAAGGTCAACATTTGTTTCTTTAACAAAATTGCATTCGAGAATTAAATTACCAAGTCATTATTCTGTCCTTGCCGTTAGTTTGAACTATTCAGTTTATATTTTATTTTTTGATGCTCTTACATAATTAGAGCACTGCAGAACTTTGTGTGCACTCGGCTCCAGGGACTTAAGCTACTTTTTGCTTGTATTTATATTTTGGCTCATTGCATTTTTTTTAAAACATACTGTCGCGGCCCCTTTTATTCTCCAACATCTCCGAATTTTATCTGGGATATTTTCCGAATGCCACGCACTTCACCGCGTTCATGCCGCATTCATACCGCATTCACGTTCATGCATTAAATATAACGAGCGCTACAATACCGGAGCATATTCCGAAAAAAAAAAAAATACTGCATCTGCCCGCGGTAATCAGAGTGGCGCCGATAGGGCCGCATTAGGATAAAGGCGGCCGCCACTCTACTACAGTACAGGCATACCCCAGTTGAAGGACACTCACTTTAAGTACACTCGCGAGTAAGAACATATTTTCAATAGCACCATCACCCCTGTGTCCGTACTCGCTTCACTTCTTCTGCCCTACAGACTGCCGTATTAGTGACGCGCTGATCCCCCTACCCCAATAGGCAAACAGCAGCATCCGCATGCGCCTGTCAGCATGTCCTGAACAGCAATACCGGCTCCCTACCTGTAACGAAGCATCGATAAGTGGAAAAAAGATAGTGCTTCACTTAAAGTACATTTTCGCTTTACATACATGCTCTGGACCCTTTGCGTACGTTAATGCAGGGTATGACTGTATATCAGTTGTTCTCAACCTTTACCTTTCTGTGAAATCCATAATTGTATTACGCAGGTTCTGACATCCGTAAATGTTTAATAATAGTGAGTGTTCACAAATCTACATTTACAGTTGCAATTGCATTTGTGAATAATATCACATTTGTAAATGTGACAAATGTAATTGCAACTGTTAAATGAAATGTAAAGTAGAAAGCAGTATTATGAAATATATGACTGAAAACAAAAGCAGAGCATATACCATTTTGGTAATGAGACACTTGAGCGTCATGCTTCCTGCAGGTTCATTAATTCTTGGCTCGAGTTAAGACAAACAAACCCTTATTTCCTTTCAAGTGACAGTAATTGTTCTCTTCACTTACTCTTAATGTTTGTTAAAAACCCAACTTGCATAAGTACTGTATGTAGTTGGCAACTGAAGATGGATCACTTAGGCTTTATTTGCAAATTATGGATTGTCTTGAATGAAGGAAGCACAGAAGGTTGTCAGTAACATCTCTGCATGTTTAGGTTATAGAGTGTGGTGGTTTGGAACCCTGCAAATTCTTCTTGTGCTTGAAAAGTAAACTTCTTGATTTCTTTGCATATTTCAGGACATAGTCTTTTGAACCAGTCATAGCATCTAATATTTATTTCATGGAAACAAGACTGGATTGTTATCCTGCAAAACATGTTAAACTCTTTAGGACAGGGATTTATTTACTATTGTGTGCTTTTACTGTAGATTTTATGCATCTATTTTATTTCCCTGTATTCTAAAGACTATATTGTATAGTGTGAAATAGATTACTTTCCATATAGAGGAAGCATTTCCACATACAGTATCCTTCAAGCACTTATTTTCTCCAGATAATTACCTTATTTTTGAAAACGCACGTTTTGTCAAACAAATTAGGAATATTTTAATGTTTTTCTTGCTTGCTACTGTTCACTTTAGCTGTTGAAATATTCAGTTTCAGCCTAATATGCTAATTTGAATAGAAAAAAAGAGGTTGTACGGTGCTCTAAAACAGAAAGCAGCAAATGTATAGCAATAAGAAGAATAAGTAAGGCTATGATGTTTTACTCCCAAAAGCACTTTAAGATGTATAGCTGGAAAATGTAATCCCACAAGCACTGAGGTAAGGATAATACACACCCGCCGGTGTCCAGCATCAAAACAACATCATAGTAATAATATGGGGTAAATAAACAATAAATATCCTTGCAGCCACTGATGCAATAGGAAGGTGGAGTAGACTCACATGCAATGCTGGAACTCTTGAAATGAGGAGCCGCAGTGTCCACTAATCCAGGGGTATAATGTGCCTCCATTGATGAAGAACAGCAGAGAAGGGAAAGGAGAAAACGGAGCACTAAATCCACTGCTTACTTGTAAAAAACACAGAGGAATATCTTAATGTTTTTCTTGCTTGCTACTGTTCACTTTAGCTGTTGAAATATTCAGTTTCAGGATAATATGCTAATTTGGCAACCCATACCCCACTACATAACTGATTACTGAATTCTTTTTTGTGTTTGTTACTAAAAAAGACAAGTAATGATCTTCTTATTTCATACTGTACATTCATTACAGTACTCATCCTGCGGACAGCACTTAACATGTGTGTTATATCAGGCACAAAGACTGACTCTCAAAACAGTCACACAATTTTAAAAACGTGACTTATTATAATTTACAGCTTCATTAAGTTTACGTAATTTCCACCTGTTTGTGACCAAAGCTTCTCTGCAGAAAGTAATGGGTAGTAATGATATTAGTAGTTTCATATTTTGCAATGGAAAGGAAACCCTTTGTTGAGCCTCTCATTGTCAAGACAAATTCCAATGCATGATCTCCATAGGCCCCTTCATTCCAAATATAAATTGAGTGCTTGAAATATATCATCACCTGTTATCCTCTCTGAGAGCTCTTTGCAGCAGAATGATGATTTTACTACTTGGTCTTCATCTACAAAACCGATAAATGGTAAAGGATAGGCCTTTGTATGTATAAAGCACCAACCGTGTGCTTTACGAAAGAGACAATAAGTGCAACAAACATAATGATGCAGCGGCCATTATTCGAACACTTCACGCGTTGTATACCTCGGAATACCCATGTTATGGCGCGTGATTTCTTCCAACCATACCGCCTTTAGACGCAAGTGCAGGCGAGTGCAGGAAATGGCAATTTTAGTGTTCTGCTTTTTTAAACATCTGAAATTGACACATTAGCACAGTACTGTACACATTATAATTCATTCATTTAATTGCACACAAAGAAACAGAATCCATGAAATTCAAACAAAGCAACCGCGCTAAACACGGGTGCCTGGGGCGATTGGCCGCATTAATGCTGCGTGGAATACAGCAGAGCGCACGAATGCGGCTCCGTGATTTGTTCGAATAAGGGTCGCTGCATCTGTAAAGTCAGACATTAAGACAGAAAGTTTCTGCCCAAAGAGCTTACAATATAAGTGGTATGTTAGGAGTGTTATAGAGACAGTAGGTGAGGGGAGTAAGGGCAGTAGATGGAAGTGTTTGACCAAAATGGTTTGTACAGCTTTAGCATGTGACTGTGGCAGCAAAATTGTGTGCTGCTGTTACCTGTACGCTCACAGAAGGCCTGAGTCTCCACTGCTGGGAAATGCAAATGCCAGCAACCAACCTCACACTGATGATTCCCATCAAGGTTGAAACATGTCTGTGAGTGGGTTTACTGGCTTTGCATCTCCGAAGCCCTTGCTTAAAAGATGTGTCTAAAGCAGCATGCATTGGCTAAGGGTTGCTCATGTAATGTGAGCTTGAGATAAAAGGTGGCACTGTGTCATTTCCCAGAATCCTTTGCTGCAGTGGAAGTGCTGTGTGCTGGGTGATAATGGTGAAAGACAGGGTTGCAGACCTGTCAAAGACATACAAATGAATATACAGGAATATTTATAGTTGCTTTATGCTTTACTGTGGAGTGTTTTTGTCACTTTTTTTTTACCCACCATAACCTTAATAAGTGTGGTATGTATGTATATATATATATATATATATATATATATATATATATATATATATATATATATATATATATATATATATGTATATATATATGTATATATATACATATATATCAGCTGCCTCTCCTTCCTCCATCTCCGCTCAGGACTTTGCTGACTATTTTAAGGAAAAGGTGGAATCCATACGTCAGAACATCCCCTCTGTTTCTTCCTCCCATCCTACACTTCTTCCTAACTCTCCTCCTGCCTTCCTTGACTCTTTTTCCACTGTCTCAGAGGAGGATGTGTCGCTGTTGATCGCCTCTTCTCCCTCTACCACTTGCCCTCTTGACCCCATTCCCTCCCATCTCCTAAAACCTCTTGCTCCTACTATAATCCCTACGCTCACGCACATTTTTAACTCCTCCCTCTGCTCTGGAACCTTTCCATCCTCCTTCAAACATGCAACAGTCATACCATTACTCAAAAACAGCAAGCTTGACCCTACCTGTCTTTCTAACTATCGGCCTGTCTCCCTCCTGCCTTTTGCCTCTAAACTCCTTGAACGTCTTGTATTCGCTCGCTTGCTCCATTTTCTCAACACCTATTCTCTCCTAGACCCTCTACAATCTGGCTTCCATAATGCTCATTCCACGGAAACAGCCCTCACTAAATTAACTGATGACCTCCATGCTGCCAAAGATAGAGGTCATTACACTCTGCTCATATTACTCGAACTCTCTGCAGCATTTGACACCGTGGACCACCCTCTTCTCCTTCACATTCTCCATACTCTTGGCATTCGGAACAAAGCTCTATCCTGGATCTCATCCTACCTCTCCCATCGTACTTTCAGTGTCTCTTCTGCTTATACCTCCTCCTCCTCTATTGATCTCTCTGTGGGGGTACCCCAGGGCTCTGTCCTGGGACCTCTTCTCTTTTCTCTGTATACACTCTCTCTAGGTGACCTAATAACATCTTTTGGGTTTAATTATCACCTCTATGCTGACGACACACAAATATATTTCTCAACACCCGACCTTACACCTACTGTACAAACCAAAGTTTCTGAATGTCTCTCTGCTATATCATCCTGGATGGCCCTCCACCGCCTTAAACTCAACATGGCTAAAACAGAGCTCCTCATACTTCCTCCCAAACCTGGCCCTACTACCTCCTTCCACATTACTGTTGGAACTACGATCATTCACCCAGTAGCCCAAGCACGCTGCCTTGGGGTCACACTCGACTCCTCTCTCACATTTGCCCCTCACATTCAAAACATTTCTAAAACCTGTCGCTTTTTCCTCCGCAATATAACAAAGATACGCCCTTTCCTCTGTTGCTCGACTGCTAAAACTCTGACTCAGGCCCTCATTCTCTCCCGTCTTGATTACTGTAACCTCCTGCTGTCTGGCCTTCCTGCCTCTCACCTGTCTCCCCTACAATCTATCCTTAACGCTGCTGCCAGAATCACTCTACTCTTTCCTAGATCTGTCTCAGCATCTCCCCTCATGAAATCCCTCTCCTGGCTTCCGATCAAATCCCGCATCTCACACTCCATTCTTCTCCTCACTTTTAAAGCTTTACACTCTTCTGCCCCTCCTTACATCTCAGCCCTAATTTCTCGTTATGCACCATCCAGACTCTTGCGTTCTTCTCAAGGATGTCTTCTTTCTACCCCCTTTGTATCTAAAGCCCTCTCCCGCCTTAAACCTTTTTCATTGACTGCCCCTCACCTCTGGAATGCCCTTCCCCTCAGTACCCGACTAGCACCCTCTTTTTCCACCTTTAAGACTCACCTTAAGACACACTTGCTTAAAGAAGCATATGAATAGCACTGTGGCTATTCTGAACACATGGCACATAAAGCTTGGCCCCCTGCAGATGCACTTACCAGAACTCCCTCCTACTGTCTCTGTACGTTCTCCCTACCTACCAATTAGACTGTAAGCTCCTCGGAGCAGGGACTCCTCTTCCTTAATGTCTAAAGCACTTATTCCCATGATCTGTTATTTATATTATCTGTTATTTATTGGATTACCACATGTATTATTGCTGTGAAGCGCTATGTACATTAATGGCGCTATATAAATAAAGACATACAATACAGTACAATACAATATACATATACATATTGTGACAAACAGCTTACTCCGGGGCTCCGCCGTTTGTCCGGGACTGTTAGAACACGGTCTTCTAGGGTAGGTTAAATGATGAGGCGTCACGTACTGTTCCTTTAAACAGGCTATGCCTGGTTTATTCAGTCCCAGGCACTGAGACTGCCACAGTGCATATAACAGAAACCCATCAAAACAAAAGCTGCTCACCTGAGCGATAACTTAACTTAGGTTTTTCCCTAACTCAGGGTGGAAGTGGCTTTTCCACTTCCAACAACAAAACAAGGTACTTTTGCAGACTTAGACAAATGAACAGAAAGATTGAACCTGTTTGGGCAAGGGGCTTCTCCCCTCTGTAGTTCAGCAGCCTTCCAGCCTCCAGGCTCTTGGGGAGAGGGGGAGAGCAAACAGGAATTCAGTCTTACATACCTGATTTCTAATTAGCATGACAGGTGACAGAAATCAGGCAGCAGACAAACTCTGGTCTGGATCTCTCATCCCTCAGTTCCAGCGCTTGCCAAACTGTGGGATGGAGTGCATGTATTATAAGGCTGCACTCCCAGGCCAAACAGGATAGAAACTGTTCAGTATCCTGGGAGCCCTATATATGGAATTTATTACCTTCCCCTGGTTTCTGTCACATATCCCCCCCCCCCAGCTCAGACCTCGAGGGATGAGTGACCATGGATATTAGGGAGTGCATCCTTGACAACCCATCAGCATTGCCATGTTTGTGCCCTGACCTGTGTTTCACAGAAAATTTAAAGGGTTGTAGGCTTAGGAACCACCTGGTCACTCTAGCATTTTTTTCCCTATTTTGACACATCCAGGTAAGGGGTGCATGATCTGTGACCTACCGGAATTTTCTCCCCAACAGGTAGTATTTGAGCGTCTCTACAGCCCACTTTATTGCGAGACACTCTTTCTCTACTATGGAGTAATTTTTCTCCTGGGGATTTAGTTTCCTACTTAAATAAAGGATGGGGTGCTCCTCACCTTGAGACTCCTGGGAGAGTACCGCCCCCAGCCCTACCTCAGATGCATCGGTTTGGACTACGAACTCTTTGGAGAAGTCAGGTGTGACCAACACTGGTTGGGCACAGAGAGCTTCTTTCAGGCTTCTAAAGGCCTGTTCGGTTTCGGAGGACCACTTTACCATTAGCAGTCCTCTTGCTTTTGTGAGGTCGGTTAGTGGGGTTGCCTTAGTTGCAAAATTGGGAATAAACCTTCTATAGTAGCCAATTAACCCCAAAAAGGTCCTTACTTGTTTTTTTGTAACTGGCCTTGGCCAATTTTGTATTGCCTCTACTTTGAGTGTTTGTGGCTTGAGTAACCCTCTACCAATAGAATACCCCAGATACTTGGCCTTCTCCAGACCAATAGTGCATTTAGCGGGGTTAGCAGTTAGTCCGGCAGACCGAACTGCGTTGAGCACAGCTTGGACCTTTGGAAGGTGGGACTGCCAATCTTCACTATGGATTACCACATCATCTAGGTAGGCGGCAGCATACCGAGCATGTGGTTTTAAAATTTTATCCATCATGCTTTGGAATGTGGTAGGAGCTCCATGTAAGCCAAAAGGCAGCACCTTATACTGAAAGAGGCCGTCTGGGGTTGAGAAGGCTGTTTTTTCTTTTGCCCTTTCTGTGAGGGGAACCTGCCACTACCCTTTTGTTAGGTCTAGGGTTGTGAGATATCGGGCTTTGCCCAGTCTCTCTACAAGTTCATCCACCCTGGGCATAGGATAAGTATCAAATTTTGACACCGCGTTTAGTTTCCGGTAGTCATTACAAAACCTTGTTGTACCGTCTGGCTTTGGGACTAAAACTATAGGGCTGTTCCACCCACTTTGGGATTCCTCAATTACGCCTAGTTTTAGCATTTTTTTAACCTCTAAACTTATAGCCTCTCTCTTGGCCTCTGGGATTCGGTATGGTTTAAGGTTAACTCGGACCCCCGGTTCAGAGACTAGGTCATGTCCAATTACGCTAGTTCTACCTGGCTGTGTAGAGAAGACTTCTTTGTTTCTTCTCACTAAATTCTGGACCTCTCGTTTCTGATGTACGGACAGGGTTTCAGCTATGCTAACCTCTGGGTCAGTTTCTTGATTCTCTGATGGACCTGGGGGTACTAGGGTTAACAAGACTTCTCTATCTTTCCAGGGCTTGAGTAGGTTTATATGGTAAATTTGCTCAGGTTTCCTCCTACCTGGCTGTCTTACCTTATAATTTACTTCTCCCACTCTTTCCAAGACCTCATATGGCCCATGCCATTTAGCAAGGCATTTACTCTCCACGGTGGGAACCAGAACTAGTACCCTATCACCTGGAAAAAAAATTCTGACCCTAGCACCCTTATTATACGTATTCCTCTGTGCTTCTTGAGCTTTCTCCATGTGTTCCCTCACTATGGGTAGGACTGCAGCAATGCAGTCCTGCATCTGGGCAACATGCTCTATTACACTTCTGTAAGGGGTAACCTCGTGTTCCCAAGTCTCTTTGGCTATATCCAGTAAGCTCCTTGGGTGTCGGCCATACAATAGTTCAAACGGGGAGAAACCTGTGGATGATTGGGGAACTTCCCTAATGGCAAATAACAGGTATGGTAACAAACAATCCCAGTTTTTCCCATCCTTATCGACCGCCCGGCGTAACATGCTCTTTAAGGTTTTATTGAACCTTTCCACTAAACCATCTGTTTGTGGATGATAGATTGATGTTCTGAGATGCTTGATTTTTAGGAGTTTACATAGCTCTTTTGTTACTTGGGACATAAATGGTGTTCCCTGGTCAGATAAAATCTCTTTAGGAATTCCGACCCGGGAAAACAGAACTACTAACTCTTTTGCTATGTTTTTAGCAGAGGTGCTACGTAGGGGAACTGCCTTCGGATATCGGGTGGCATAATCTAATATTACCAATATATGCTGATGTCCCCTAGCAGACTTTATTAGGGGTCCTATTAGATCCATAGCAATCCGGTCAAATGGTACCTCTATTATGGGAAGGGGTACCAATGGGCTGCGGTACGCTTTAAATGGGGCGGTGATCTGACATTCTGGGCATGAGGAGCAATAATTTGTAATTTCTGCCAGAACCCCAGGCCAATAGAAGCTTCGGAGAACTTTTTCTTTTGTCTTTTCCACCCCTAGGTGTCCCCCCAATGGATGACTATGTGCGAGGTGTAATACTACGTTACGGAATGTCCGTGGTACCAACAATTGTTTAGTTGTAACTGATTTCCTTTTATCAACCCGATATACTAGGTCGTTCTTTACCTCGAAGTAGGGGTAAGCAAGTGACCTATCTGGTTGGCCAGGAGTACTATTCTGGTCCCGTATATTTCCCCTTGCTACCGCTAATGTGGGGTCCTCCCACTGGGCCTTCTTAAAACTCCCAGGACTGACCTCAAGGTCAGCGAGGGTCTTATCCGGTTCTGGGGTGGTAAGTGCCTGATCAACATCTTGATTTGGGGTATTCCCTACCAAAGTAGTGATGGGGAAGGGAATTTTACAGCACTCCTCCTTTTCCCCCTTTTTATTTGGGCCCTCGTCAACATCCATTTCTGAAAAAGGGAAAGGATTTGTTTCTTCTAATACTTCGTTATGGTCCGCTATTGAACTCTGGGCGCTATTCTGAGAGGGGGACCACATTTTTAGAAAATGGGGAAAGTCGGTCCCTATTAACACATCATGTGCCAGTTTGGGTACAATACCCACCTTGAAATCTAAAGAACCAAACTCTGTTTCAAAAAAAACATCAACAGTGGAATATTCATGATTATCCCCATGTATACAACAAACTGCCACTCTTTGTGAACTGTTTACCTGTTTCTTCTTAACGGGCAACAGGTATTCGGACACTAGTGTGACCATGCTCCCAGAGTCAAGAAGTGCCCGAACCCTCTTACCATTAACCTTTACAAATGCCCACAGATGGTTATTCAAGGGGTCCTCTGGGCTAGGGCCCATACATTGGGACCACAGCGAATAAGGTTCCACGCTGTTGCATTGCATGGGTTCATCATTTAGTGGGCAGATTTTTGCTGTGTGGCCCCTCTCATAACAATTTACACATTTAGGTACATAGTCTGTGTCCCGCTTAGAGCCTTTTCCCGGCTCCCCATGTGGGCTATTGCCCTTAGTGTGCGAGCCACTGTTGCTGGTGCTGCGTGAAGGTGGTCGCCGCTCTTCAGTGCCCCTTAACCCCGGTACCCTTTTACCGTCTCTGGAAGAGTCCTGGAATCTCGGGTAGTGGGGTTGCTCCACGACTGTGGGTTGCGGGTGTTCTTCTGCTGCAGTGTACCTTTCTACGAGGGCCACAAGCTCATCCGCATTGTGGGGGTCACTCCGACTGACCCAACGGCGTAAGGCAGAGGGAAGTTTCCTCAAGAACTGGTCCATGACCAACCGTTCCACGATGTGGCTTGCTGAGTTGATCTCGGGTTGTAGCCATTTCCGGGTGAGGTGGATGAGGTCATACATCTGGCTTCGGTTGGCTTTATCCATCGTGAAGGACCATGCGTGAAACCTTTGGGCACGAACAGCCGTGGTTACGCCGAGGCGGGCGAGGATCTCGAACTTCAATTTTGCATAGACGTTAGCTTCGGCTGGCTCTAGATCAAAGTAAGCCTTCTGGGGTTCGCCGCTTAGGAAGGGTGCGATTAGACCAGCCCACTCAGCTTCTGGCCATCCCTCTCTCTGTGCCTTGCGTTCAAACGTGAGAAGATAGGCTTCCACATCATCCGAGGGTCCCATCTTCTGAAGGTAGTGGCTTGCCCTGGTCATTTTCGGGACTGGGGCTGCCTCTGCCAGTGGAAGGTTACTGATCGTCCCCCTTAGGATCTCGAGTTCCTGCTGTAAGCCCTGGGCGAACCGTTGTTGCTCCTCTCTCAGCAAGCGGTTTGTCTCTTGCTGGTTTACATTCGCCTGTTGCTGGTTTGCATTAGTCTCTTGCTGGTTTATTAACAGCCGTTGCTGGTTTGCATTAGTCTCTTGCTGGGCTATTAACAGCCGTTGCTGGGTTTCATTCGCCTGTTGCAGGGCTGCATTAATCTTTTGCTGGGCTTCATTCGCGTCTTTCTGGACAGCGACATTGCGTACCAGCGCATTCACCACGTCTTCCATCTTGTTTGGAGAGAAAACCCCCCCCTTTTTTTTTTTCCTTGTTAAAGTTCTTTAACCCGCAGACCTTTTAGTGTTCTGCCCGCATTCTCCACCATATGTGACCAACGGCTTACTCCGAGGCTCCGCCGTTTGCCCGGGACTGTTAGAACACGGTCTTCTAGGGTAGGTTAAATGATGAGGCGTCACGTACTGTTCCTTTAAACAGGCTATGCCTGGTTTATTAAGTCCCAGGCACTGAGACTGCCACAGTGCATATAACAGAAACACATCAAAACAAAAGCTGCTCACCTGAGCGATAACTTAACTTAGATTTTTCCCTAACTCAGGGTGGAAGTGGCTTTTCCACTTCCAACAACAAAACAAGGTACTTTTGCAGACTTAGACAAATGAACAGAAAGATTGAACCTGTTTGGGCAAGGGGCTTCTCCCCTCTGTAGTTCAGCAGCCTTCCAGCCTCCAGGCTCTTGGGGAGAGGGGGAGAGCAAACAGGAAATCAGTCTTACATACCTGATTTCTAATTAGCATGACAGGTGACAGAAATCAGGCAGCAGACAAACTCTGGTCGGGATCTCTCATCCCTCAGTTCCAGCGCTTGCCAAACTGTGGGATGGAGTGCATGTATTATAAGGCTGCACTCCCAGGCCAAACAGGATAGAAACTGTTCAGTATCCTGGGAGCCCTATATATGGAATTTATTACCTTCCCCTGGTTTCTGTCACAATATATATAGATATATATATAGATATATATATATATATATATTCAGTCCAACAAGCAAGTCTCTTATCTGATCCTGTTGTAGGTGTTGGGGAAGGCCTCTCTGTTCTCCTGGGTCAGCATCCTTGTGTGCTATGGCACTCTCTGTGTCCAGGTATAGAGGTCTTGTCCCCTTGTCTTGCTGTCAGCATACAGTCTTTTTGTGTGCATCATGACATCATATTTTCGTCAGGTCAGCCCAGTTGTGGGCTAAGGAAATCTTTGCAATCCTCCTCCTTATGTCAACCCAAATGTGAGCTAAGGAATCTCTCAAACAGTGATAAATCCCTGTTACAATGGATCTTTTTTTAAATCAAAACTATGCATAAATACATGTTCACGTCTATTGAATGTGGTTGCTGATGCAGACGCTGTCTTTGTTTTACATACAACTTGGACATTATGTAATTGGTGAGTGGCTGCTAGATAACAACTATCAATTCTGACAGTTGTTGGGGAATGGTAGAGCACGTAAGGGACTGGCTTGTTTGGACACCTGTACTACTTTATATTCAAGATTCAAATAGGACTTATATATATTGCCAAAATTGCTTGTTTTGGCAATAAGATAATGATGTGGATGAGGGTATGGTGGTTCATGAATTATCATGTGACTGAGGGTAAGATCATGTAAGTAACTGCAGGCTTGCTAAGGAGATAATTAACCCCGCATTGTGTGGTTCCAGCAGCTGGCCAGTCACAATAATTACAGCTGCAATAGCGTTTATTAAAACCAGGTATAAATGCGACACTCTCCCTAATGCCCAAAAGTCCCATAGGAGGTCAGCATTTCAAGAGATGCACATCTTCATATACATTACACTTAGAAGAACCCATTAATAATAATTAATAATAAGAAGAATTTTTATGATTTTGTTGTTCCAAAAAACAAAACAAAAAGCCTTGGGGGATGCACCTCTATTTATACTCCTCACCTCCTCCTCCACATCCGTGGATTAGATTACATTTTGTTGTTCGAATTATTAATCCTTGACAGTGTTAGAAAAAAAAAATTCCGGACAAGGCGGATTGCCCTTTTTAAGACTGATCCGTGGATATTTGTGGTCTAAAGAAAGCGAGACGGATCCAAATTGGCAAAAACATTTTCCCTATCTCTAGTGGTAAAGTCTAGGATTAGGAGATATCACTAGCAACGAGGAGGATATTTCCCTAAACTTCTACACTGAATATTGTCAAACAATTTCTCTGCACGCAAGCACTGTAATATTAGCCTTTCTTCAATAGTATGGAGTTTCATTTATTTTTCCACAAGTTTGTTTACTAGTTTATAAACTGTCCTTCTGGATCTCTTCTGGAATGAAAACTTTCATTGTGCCATATTTGACAAATTAAACGTGTCTGAAAATAGTCAAAACTTTTTCATGTCCAAATAGCTTATTGGTTTTATAATGGTATGCTTATAACCATTGCTGTATTACAAGGCTTTTCACCAAATGCAGTGCATTAAGAAATTTGACTCTTTTTATCCACTAGTTAATGAACTATAGTATGCAGATATTATCTTTTCTTCTCTGTTTTCGAATTATGATTTCCACTCCGCGGCTATTGCTTCCTCTTTAGTATTATATATGTAATGTAAAGGTTCACATGACATCCTATGATGATTCATCAGAATTAGTAAACACAAATTAATTAATTAACTTTGTTTATGGTTAAAATGAAATAAGATTTACACTTTCGCTGCTTTGTTTGAAATGTGTCGGTAATAAATAAATCAAATATGTTTTGTAGTAAGCTATAGACATTACTATGTAAAAATTTCCACACATTTACTTAAAATGTTTCACACCCATTGCTCTCCTATATCATATCTTAACTTGACTGGGTGCACCGTCGAGTAACAAAACAAAGTGAAGGTATTTTTTCAAGATTACATTTTTTGGTGTCTGTTCTTTTTGATTATATACAGTATATATAATAAAAATACAAGTGGGGCTCATTGTGTGTTACAAAATACAAAATAGCATCTTGCCTGTGCATGAACAAGATGGGAGTCCTTCACCATCCCAATTTAGTTAAGAAGAAATGTGTGGTTGATTGAATTTTTAATCTGGTAACGGACATTTCATAAATTTCTCTTTTTGGGGGGGAAAACAGCATTTTGGAGGTTGGATCCTCTTCGTCAGGTGAGTGATGGCTACACCTGACGAAGGGGCTGCGAATCCTGAAACATTGTTTTTTCTCTGCAGAAATAAAAAGATACATTTGTGAAATGTGCTTGTATGAAAGAATGATGTCTTGAATCAAGATTCCCAGTTCATAATTATTTATTCACATTCATTATTTATTCATTCATTCACATTGTTCCCACATTATGATATACAGTGTATACGTATTATACTGCATATTTTTCCTGTCCCACGTCTCAGAGCCTAACACTTCCTCACACTTCCACTATTCACCCATTTCTAACACCTAATATACTGTACTTGTCTCCTGCTAAGCAATGCTAAGCCTCACTAGAAGAGTTTATCTTCACTTCTAGTTCTCACATTTTTGTAGGTAGGCTTCCGCCACACTGTGCTGCTACAGTACACTACAGCAGGGGATCGCAAACTTTTTTCCCTGTGCCCTCTGCCGGCAGTTCCCCTCTCTCTGTGCCCCCCCCCCCTTACCTCGGCAACGTTATGTCACATGACCTCACGTCGTCATTTGACGCTGTGTTGCCATGGCGACGCATCTAAGAAGCCGCCGGAGCCAAGGCAAGTGAGGTTTACAGAGGCCTTCGCCGCTTCCCTGGCCTTCGATAAGTGTGCAAGGCCTCTGTAAACCCCGCGCCCCCCCCCGCAGTCAGTCTCTGGGGGGTGTGGGGTGCCCCCCAGTTTGTGCACCGCTGCACTACAGTACACTAAATTAATCTATGAAGAACGATCATGTTGGTCCCCTAAAAGTTTCACAACCTTCTGCAGGACAAAAACAGCTAGTAGAACTGCCAAACCAGACCCACTTCACAGTATATTTTTATGTAAAAAAAAAAGTGCTACTGAGTATTTGACAATGTACTGTACTGTGCTGTATAAACAAAGGTAGAGAACCCCAATGCAACATCCAACATAACAAATCATATACAGTAGTTAAATACTTATCTGTCATTTTCTCATACGTCACTTAGTTAAATTCTTTGAAAAAGTATTTGTAAGCTTGCTTTGGCAAATAATTTAACCAAGTGATCCTCACTTAGGAGAAAATAACAGATAGATATTTAACTATATGATTTGTTATGTTGCTTTGGTGTTCTCTGTCTTTCATTTATACTTTTTTATTTGGTTTCTTTGAACGTCTTTACAATCTAGGGATTATGTGATATATTTTTTGCATAATAAAATATACTGTAAATTCACACAAGCATGAAAATAATTTCGTTTTGCTAATTGAAGGTGTCCATGACAGGTAGAGCACAAATCTGGTGTCGGAGCTAATAACGTTTATTCAGTAGGTCACCATATTCTAAACTGAAATAGTTTTAGGCACTTCACTGTGTATTTTAAGGTTTGGTATTTCTTTATAGTGCAATATAGTAGGTGGATCTCCTCAAGGGTCACATGCATGTGTCACCAAATTAGGAGAGTTCTCATGTACAGTTACACACTCACAAAATAGCTCCAACAGATGAACATATCTTTCATTTTGAGCAGTTGTCATATTAAATTTTTGGTGAAGACTACAGGTGGATTGAACAGGTTTGTGTCTTCTGTCTTTTATGCTTTATTGAAAATGATGAAATATCCAGACTTGCAAAAGGTCAGTTAAAAAGCACAATTAATACAAAAATACCAAAGGCACTCAATTCTATACTTGTGAACTTTATAACTAGTATAGCCATGCATAATAATGGTATATTGCTTTCCTCTCTGTTGGCAGTAAGTCCTGGTAAGAACAGGTATGCCAGCAGTAGTTATGGAGGTTTTCCCTCATCCAATGGTGAGGTGCCCTATGTATGGAGGGGAGTGGCTGTATGTTCTGAGTCCCTGGATAGTGACATCAGGGATGCGCCTGCCTCCTGAAGTATATAAGGCACAACACAGTTAGTTATTAAGAAGAAGAAAGCTGTGTGTTCGGCAAGAGTTCTACAAGGCTCTCTACGATGTAAATTGTATGGCCTGCATAAGGGATTGTGGGAACACTTTGTGACCTTAGTGACGTAACTAGCGGTCCAGGGTGACCAATCAGCTTGTCTAGCCACTCTGTGTCCAGGGACCTGGCACAGAGAGGGTCTTCCTAGGAGAAGAGGGAACCCCACTTCAATTCAGGAGGGCGTACCTGGCGAAGGGACAGCACGGAGGGATGTGCGGCTAGAGCCGGCAGCTGCATGTGGCAGTCTGCCACATCACCGTCAACAATAAAGATGCCCTGTTTGAAGATACCCCCACTGTGTGAGTGTGAAATTACTCGCAAGTGGATGGCACCACCGAGAAGAAGTTCCTCACCAGGACCATCTCCCTGCGGAAGCATAGATCCTGATGAGGTGGAGGCGCTGCACTGGATGTAAGTTGAACTCGTACCCACTACCTCAGCTACCTGCCTGTTGATTATCCCCTACTAACATCAAGCGGGAGACTCAGGAGTTCTGTTGCCTACAGGTGCACCATCACACACCCACACACGTAATGAGAGTACCCGCGCCAATGTGAGATTGGGGGGGGATAAACACGTTACACTAGCGAAGAAAGTTATAATGAAGAAATGGTTAGATAAGTCCCCACCCTCAATCAGAGATCTAGAAAAGGAAATGTATAAATGTGATACATTTTAATAGAAGAGATTTAATATATAATGAGGATCCACTAGGTATAACATTTGCAGAAAAATGGACACCAATTTTAAAATGTATACCAGGGAAAGAAAGCGTATAATCATGGAGTCAAAAGAGATATATCCTGTGGGAAAGGAAGGTCCTGAAAAAAAGAAAAGAGATGAGATGTCTTGGATATACAAGTTTAAACTGGATTATATATTATTAAGACTAAAATATAACGGAGGGATTAAGATAGCTACCCGGGTACCCTTCCCCTCCCCCCATTCCCTTTTATTTTTATGTCTGTATTGAGTTATGCAAATATATATATATATATATATATATATATATATATATATATGCAGAGATATCAGTACCGTGTTAGCCGAGCTTTAATAATAAAAAAAGAATAGACGATACCGTTCTGTGGCTAACAAAATGCTTTTATTCTTTTGAGCTTTCGAGATACACTGATCTCTTCTTCCGGCGATGTTACAATGAATGAAGCTAAAAAAAAGGGGGTTTAAACTTAAAAACAATGCATACTGGAATGTGATCTGTGATGGAAGACAATTCCTCCCCCGTGCAGTTTTATGGCTAGATGTGATCAAATGTCCCTGAATGTCAGTGATGTGAGAGAGAGTGTGTGTGTGTGTGTGTGTGTATATAAATGGGTAAAGAGCCCACAGCGAAAAGAAGAGAGGCGCATGCCACATAGCGTAATTCTGTGCAACATTTATTCTCAACACTGGTTAATGTAAATTATAGGCTAAAGCAGTAAAATTCAGGGCATTATTGAAAACCCTGCTCTATGAGACGATACTCATCTGGAACAGCTCGTGCCACAGCCAGGGATCATCATGGAACTCCGCAGACCGTGTAGAAACAAAAGTCCACAATGTAAGAACCTCCAAAATACCAGGAAGGCAATGGATTAAGATTGCAACAAATACTGTACCCCATAAAATATTTTGCAAAGTTGACTGTAATAGTAATGTTTTAGTATAAATCAGATGTGGTTAAGAAATGAACATATAGTGATACTGAATGTGAACTATCTAAAATGGGTTATAACCAAAGAAATTTTTAAAAAGTGAATACAAATGGTTTGAAAAGAAAAGAACACAATTGGTTTAAAAACAACTTAAAAACAACAGCATGAAAGGCTTGTTTGCAACACTAATGCATGTTTTCTATAAAACAGTTTATCACATTTTCGAGCTTCTCTGTTCTCAGTCTCCAATATATTGCTGGCTCATGTAAACCTGACCTGGGTGAGCTTTCCATACATTTGGCAGCTATTCTTTGCTAATCCTGAAGAAATGTATTCTAGAGACCATCACATGTACAGTATTATGAACTAAAAGCAATCAATCTATCTTAAATTGCTGTGTGTGCCAGAAATGTAAATGATCAGAAATCTCAGTAAGGCTGAGGATGTGATCTACTTACAGTTTCACAACAAGGTATATAAAAACAACACATACTGGTGGCTCAGTATTAAAGGTCACAAGAATTATAGCAGTACGTTGACTATGAGAGTGTTCGTTTCATTTAAAGCTGCAGTTCAGTCAATATCCTGCATGTGTGTTTTTTTTAATAAATCAGTTCTGTAATAAGAAAAAATACTTTTAGCATTTTCTGTTTTTAAAAAACAACAACTTTGAAAGACCAATTTTCTTGTATTCTATTTTAACAAGCATTTACTAAGGCACTGCCCCTTCATGTCCTGTCACAAGCCCTGGCACACCACTTTGTCAGCCCTGCCCTCCCTCTAGCACATGTCAGTGCAGGAGTGCTCATGAATATTCATGAGCTTCCACTGACTGACAGAAGCAGATGAAAAACATATCCCTTCTCTAATGATGTCACCAAATTTTGCCGATCAATACATGGAGAACGAATTGACCTGCAGCTATACAGTTCTTTATGTAATTAGAGATGCGCACATGAAACTATTGAAGTAAAAAAAAAAAAAAAAAAATGAACTGCAGCTTTAATGCCTGTTTTTTTTTTTTTAACCATTTTAGTTCCCTTCTGAGTAGTGAGGGCTCATGAGGGTTGACATGCCAGGGTACGTCGTGCCATTAGTGCCTGTTTTCTATCAGGATATATTGCAGTCAATGCTCTATTAGAGCAGTGAATGGGATCATAACGGAAGTGGAGCCCCTTTCACTTCTGTTCACAACACTGGAGAGCCAGCTGCGACCATGTGATCGCTATTCGCTACCACAAACAATCTCGAGGTGGCAATCCCAAAAGATCGGCAGCAAAAAGTGTCATTTATTTATTTGACCATGCAAAATACATTGTGATATCCCTCTTGTTTTCATGTTCTGGCATACAAAAAAGAAACAATACAAAAGGTCAGAATCGATGATTAGTCTCGTTTGAAGTGTGATTCTGCTCAGGACATTAATTTTCTGAGATTGTAATTTTTGAGATTGAAATCAATCAGCTAGACCACTGTAAGCAACTGGTGTCTCGGAGGCCGCATGTGGCCCTCAGAGTTTCTGCCTTTGGACACCAACCACTGGTCACCCAGCAGCCCACTCTCCTTCTCTCACCCTCTCACCACTGCATAGAGAGTTGATACATTGCTGGTGTGGATCGCAACTTCTCCCCACTCCCTCAGAATCCTAATGACTGGGCACGGGTAAGTACTGTACTGCCCCGCTCCTCTCCTGTTCTAATCACTAGTTCGCAGTGTACGAAGATTAGCACAAGCATTAAGAAACCAGCTGGAGGGGGTGGGGAGAAGCTCCTATGCACGGTTTCAGCCGGCCTATATATTTGTGGGTAATGTGGCCTTGAGGTATATCGTCTTGCCTACAACTGAGCTAGACCATTCCATAAGAGAGGAATATAAAAAAGAAGGTTCCGCTTCTTAATTAAATCTGGGAGCAGTAAGCAGAGATCAGTTTGAAATGAATAAGCAATTTTGTTTACATATTCAGATAACTCTTCAAGGTGAAGACTATACTGAAAATTACTCATTTGGGTGGTTTAACGAAACAATCATAATGAGTATTAGAGCTTGATCAGAGTTAATTGTCATCCAAGTTAGTGGCAGCTAATGCAGATTGAGCTCTGATACCCATAGCTTTATTCATCTCCACAGCATATATAGTTGGTCTCAATGTACAGTTTACTAAGGTGAGACCATGAATTTCCATCATACACTATCTCACCATGGCCAATCATTAGCATTTGAATGCCAGTTGTAGGTTACTTGAGTTTAGTTGCTTCCCTTTGTTGCCTTGGTTCACTTTAATGAATAATCCCCTTTGTTCACTTTGAACATCAAGATCATTAAATTAGGAATATCTAATGGATAACAAAATTATTAATAATAGTCAGCACGGGGGGAGGGGGGGGGGCACATGCAGCGTTGAGGCATATGGGAGCTCCCTAGATCAGCTCCGTGGACTCCACATCAATTGCGATCTATTTCGCCCTTTAAACTCACCACATTCTCCTGGAAAGTCTTCCCCCCCAGAGGAACTTTCAGAGATGCCGCTCAAGAAAGACAGAAAGTCGCAGCCTCCAGAGGTATCCCGTTTCTTCTCAAAAAGTGCACTCCCGGTCCTGAAAATAAAGATGGTGCCCGCTCATGGACATGCACACACAGGAACTACAGGCACAGTCTCAACAACAGAGCCGGACGAAGAACAAGACACAGAGGAAAATACCCAAATCACCCCAAAATCTTTAAAATAAATATTTAAAGAGATGCAGGGGTTTTTCCAAGTAGCCCTGGACAAGGCTGTTTCTGAATTTAAAACAGATCTGACTTCTGTTACCGAGCAAACAATGCTGCTGGAAAATAAACTCGAAGAATCCCTGCAAAGCCAGGGTGCAATAGAAGACAAGTTATTTTGACTTAACGACAAAATCAGGATCTTGAAGGATAACGTGGACGATCTGGAAAATTGGGAAAGAAGGCAAAACCTCAGAGTAAGAAACATCCCAGAAGCATTTGATCCAGAAGAGCTGCAACCTTATCTAACAAAATTATTCACCCAAATAGCTCTGTCTCTTCTAGCAAGTGACCTGCACATGGACAGAGCACACCAAGCTTTGGGTACAAGATTCGCAGACCCTCAGAACAGCAGAGATGTGATAGTGAAATTTCACTACTACACGACTAAGGAGAACATAATAAGAGGCTGCAGGAATCAAGAATACTTGGACTTTGAAAATGCCAAGATTAAGATCTTCCACGATCTTTCCGGATCTACAATTTCAAGAAGAAGAAGAAGCCTCCACCAAGTCACAGCGATCCTCAGAGATAACGATATCTGCTATAGATGGGCTTTCCCATTCCAACTCATTGTAAACAAAGACGGGAAGTACTGTAGTACCGACGATTATTCTAAAACAAACCTAGAGCAATCTCCAAAAAGACCCAGGTATATGCTGGGTACATGCTGCAAAATTTCACAAATTTCTGCAGACAGACTAATGGCCCATCGGATTAACAGCGGGGGTCCCTGGCAGTCCCATTCAAACTGAATGGGACTGCCAGGAGCCCCTGCTATGTTAATCCGATGGGCCATAAGCCTCTGCAGAAAAGTCACTGAAATGTACCTGGCTAGTTTAAGGCAAGTTTTAGAATACTCGTTGGCTCGTCTGTAAGTTTTGCTAAGATTCCCGGAAGAGGCAGAGGAGCCGTTGGCCTACACGAATAGCAGAACACGAATCCGCAATGATCCCAGAGGCCCGAGAGATCGTTGGAAGATCCTCTGTTGCTCGACTGCTAAAACTCTGACTCAAGCCCTCATTCTCTCCCATTTTGATTACTGTAACCTACTGCTGTCCGGCCTTCCTGCCTCTCACCTGTCTCCCCTACAATCTATTCTAAACGCTGCTGCCAGAAACACTCTACTCTTTCCAAGATCTGTCTCAGCATCTCCCCTCATGAAATCCCTCTCCTGGTTTCCGATCAAATCCCGCATCTCACACTCCATTCTTCTCCTTCACTTTTAAAGCGTTACACTCTTCTGCCCCTCCTTACATCTCAGCCCTAATTTCTCGTTATGCACCATCCAGACTCTTGCGTTCTTCTCAAGGATGTCTTCTTTCTACCCCCTTTGTATCTAAAGCCCTCTCCCGCCTTAAACCTTTTTCACTGACTGCCCCACACCTCTGGAATGCCCTTCCACTCAGTACCTGACTAGCACCCTCTTTATCCACCTTTAAGACCCACCTTAAGACACACTTGCTTAAAGAAGCGTATGAATAGCACTGTGAATATTCTGAACACATGATACATATAGCTTGGCCCCCTGCAGGCGCACTTACCAGAACTCCCTCCTACTGTCTCTGTACGTTCTCCCTACCTACCAATTAGACTCTAAGCTCCTCAGGGCAGGGAATCCTCTTCCTTAATGTTACTTTTATGTCTAAAGCACTTATTCCCATGATATGTTATTTATATTATCTGTTATTTATTTGATTACCACATGTATTACTAATGTGAAGCGCTATGTACATTAATGGTGCTATATAAACAAAGGCATACAATACAATACAAGACCCACAACAAATCGAAAGAGGTGACCGCTAATGGAGCGGAAATTCCCCACGGTTAAAAACTGGTCAGATGGAGGAAGAGGTTGGTGGACCAGAGTTTATGGTCTGCAGTGAAATTTCTTCTTCGGCAATCTTTTTGATTTTTTCACTGGTTCTCTGAGGACCCATTGGATCTAGGAGGGGAACCAAGATTCTGTGAAAAGGACGATCTTCCAATAGACTCAAAGTTGTTAGTTTTGTTAAATCTCTGTGGGTAAATCGATTCTACCAATTTTACTAATTAGGATTTACTAATTTACTAAGGATCTGACCTATATCCCTAAATATTTAAGATATATGCAGTACTTTCTATAGGAAATACGTAAATATCTAGTATAAGTGGTTTAGATTCTTATATTGAACCGAAGACAAATGTATGCTTCCCAGTCTTTTTACATAAAAGGGGCAGGAATTTAGAGGTTTGGAGGATTGAGTAAGGAGGAGTCCATTCAGCGGAATTTGTGGTGCCTCAAAGACCTTGTGGCTTGTGGCCCCCCCCCCCCCCCCCAATTTGGGCTTCCTTTAGCCCTTTATTTTGGTCCAGAGAGGGACCAATAGTTTAAAGGTTTTAAGATGAGCAGTAGGTCCATCCCTCCCATAACCCTGTTGTTGTTGTTGTTGTTGCTGTTTTCTGTTTTTCTTTCCATAATCTTTTTCCACCTCCCGAGTTATTCCTCTCCCCCCATGTACCACAATGGATCAACAGGGAGGAAACGCCTCCTTTCGCTTTAAGAGGATCATAGTAAGTCATCGGGACCCGGTAATGACACCGACACACACACACTCTCTATTTCACACAATATGATGAGTAGAGAGCTAGACTTAACTTGTAATCTATGACTAATCAATTAACTAATGTAGTCTCTTTAAATGTAAAGGGACTAAACTCGAATTTTAAAAAGAGACTAGCCCTGAAATAATTTAAGAAGATGCAGGCGGATATTTTGTTTCGGTGAAGGTAGTGTTGCGGTGAGCGCAAGATGAAGTACAAAGATATATAGAAGATATATAGAAACATTTGGTTAGTAATGATAATACTTTCCTCAAAAGCAGTGGTTAGACTGTATGTTTATGGTGGGGAAAGGGAGCAGATATAGTAACTACTCACACGGCCATGTGTGAGACCACCCCACATCAAATTGTTCTTTGTGCACTGACTGTGCCCCCTCTCAGTCAGTCCTTCAGTCACCTGGTATTCTGCAATGGCGGGAAGGCCAGCGTCCTTGCAGCGGTCCCAATAAGGATGACAGTCGAGGAAACAGATATAAAATGTAAATAAAACACCTCTGGCTCAGGTAGCTGCTTTGAGTGTAACGCTGTGCTCACCACAAACAAGGTAGGGCCCCGGTACTGAGTTGGGAATGGGTAGAAACGTCACCCACAGCCACGGGGCACGTCTGGAAAGTGGATGGTCAGGCAGCCGGTCAGGATATGAAAGTTTAGATTAGTCTTGATACTTGCCGAGGTAAGAGCCAGTAGAATAGTCAGACTCCGATAGCCGTGGTCAGGTTTTAGAGCCAGTTGGATAGTAGAGGTCCGTAAGCCGTGGTCCGGTTTGGAGAGATGCGGAAATTCAGAGGTAAGCTGGGGTCGGTAAACCAGAACTGCGGAGTCCAAGGGTCAAGTCGGGTCGGTACACAGGAAATCAATCTGGAAAGCAAGGCAATGGAACACGGAACAAGGCAAGGCAAGACAAGGAACCAGGAAGTGGGAGAACAACGCTACCAGGAACTATGCTCAGCCGAAGTGCAAGTGGCACAGCTGAGCATATATGGGACAACAGGACAAATAAGTGAGAGGGGAGAAGTAGAGGTGCGGCCCCAGCAGAGGCAGGGATAGGTGGAGCGGTGCAGGAGACAGGTGAACGTGATGAGTTTGATACATAGCGTTGACGCGCAGCTGGGGAGCGGTGCACTCGCGTCACTTGTGAGTGCCGCGCGATGCTGACACGCTTCTTAACCGTAACCATCAACGCCCTCCGTAAGGGCACGTGCTGTATAGACAGTGGGGTTGCGTTGGGCAGCAGGTAAGGAGGGAGTGCGCCGCGAGGACGTGCTCCTCGATTCCTTACATTGCGTTCTCCGGTGCGGTTTCCTCCTGCTTCTGCGTACGGTCAACAGGACGGCTGTCAAAGCGCTCGCGGAGGCTACGGTGGCCTTCGATGGGCAAAATGGCTACACGTTTCGCAAATCTCTTTGCTTCTTCATGTTCCTGTTGGTTATATGTAGCAGACTTAGTACTTATACCCTTTGCTTAGAAAATGCATTGATTATAGATGAATAATGACACACAAATAATCACCTAGGATTATATACAGCCCCCTATAGTTGCACTCTAGGTAGTGACCAAATATAAGGTCAACTCATAGAAGGCTAAACAATTGCCTAATCCTTAAATAGGATGCCCCGCAAAAAGGTCACACTCAAATGAAAATAACAAATACTTTAATAGAATGCTAAAAACGACGAAACACTATAAAAATGCACAAGTGTATAGATAAAATCCCCAAATGTGTGGTGTCACGGTACACAAATATATGAGCAAATAGTGTTCAAAACATATAGCTAGAGTCTAAGGGTAAAAGGGGACGATAGACAGCACTCTGATAGTGTTAAATATATGCAATTGCAGGGTGCACGGAACAAAAGGGGACCCTTATTCCCCTGTATAGTACTAACAAATCTACATAAGTACCAGCACTCACTGTCTAATAGCTAAATGATGAAAACAGTTGTAATGCAGAATAAACATTTAATAATAAAATGAACCAGAAATAAATCAAATGTGTTTGCAGAAACCAGTATCATAAATGGGCATGTCACAAAGTGAGGGGTGGGGGGGGGGAAAGGAAAAGGGGAAAAAACATGCAGGGTAGGGTATAAAGGAGCTAAATGCCCACAGAATATAGTCTGGTATATAGTATCTAACCTCCTGCGTATGGTGATAAAAAACAGCTGTAGCTAGGGCTCTGTAAAGTGTCTAGAGCAGCTAAAACAAAACAATAGTTATGCTGTAAACGCAAGGGTCCCACACACTCTTATCTGGTAACAAGCCAGGATGTCACATGAGTAGAAAGGCCCATAGGATATAGCCTAAGAAGAGGCCAGTAGGTAGTATACGACCTGATATTTCAAACCCCGCGAGTGAAGGTATAAGCAGCTGAAGCTCCGTGTAGTCTACCAAGAAGAAAAGAGGAGTAGCTATTTTGTTAAAACAAGATGTCCCCTTTCAAATGGAAGAAATAAAAAGAGACATGGAGGGCAGATTTATCATGCTAAGTGGTCTTTTGTCAGAGATAAAGGTAAATTTAGTGAATATCCAGCTCAACCGCATTTAGCACAATCTGCAACTACGCGGATCCGTTTATAACGCGGGTTGATTGTGGCTCCCGATTTAAAACATCTTCATTTTCCCCCCCAAAGCTTTATTGCCAACACGCGCGCGCACACACACACACACACACACACACACACCGCTTAATGGGACTCTAACTTATCCGGTGGAGATCGCGTATGGGGCTCTCACTTCTCTGGTGGAGATCGCGCCAGCTTGGGGAGGCTCCACCTAGCTCTTTTAACATCTCGGTTGGGTCTGATCCCTCTGGGAAGGAGCGCTTTCCTATCCTCGAATGCCGTGCCAGCAGCGGGTCCCTGGAGGTAAGATGGCCACCTTACTGTGGGGCCTCGTATGGCCGCCATGAGCCGGGTTCTGTGACTTATGGGGCACTGTGACTTATGGGGCACTGCTTCAGGAGAGGAGGGGACACTAGTTGGGACCCCAGATTTGGGTCTAAGTTGTAACTGGGCTGCAGGAATAAGAAAAAAAGATATAGTGTTAAAAAGGCGCCGGCAGGTAAAGGATATATTCACCAACAGGAAGAAACCGAATTGGATTCCAGACGGTAGAGATGTGCTTAAAGAAAATGTAAAAAACACAAAACATAGTATAATACTGTATGTATAAGAGACAAACAACATATACTAAACCACTAATACTAAAAATTATAAAAAATATATATCAGCTGAGATCAGGGGTGATAGGAATTATACAACATTTAATAAAATAGTTTAAAAACACTGGACATAAAAAACATATACAAATATTATAAACACAATTAATCTATAACAATTTAAGGACAATTGGTATGGGACCAAGCTTCAGCTACACCAAGTGGAGTGCCCACTCACCGGACGAAAATGGTATGCAAGCGGTGGATATATTTGAGAGTATCCCCTCTCTTTTCGGCTCACACAGCTACTGCACAGGAATCAGGGCCAAGATGATAGCTGCACACGCCAGACCGCGTGTGTTTCTCCCCTGGCTCTTGTTCCTCGTCGCAGCTGATGGTAGATGAAACGCAGCAATTGCGTGCTGCTCACACAGCTGTTATTACCGGATTCGGGGCCAGGATATCAGCTACACACGCCAAGCTGCGTGGGCTTACTCCTCCTCGGCGCTCCTTCCTACTTGTGGCTGGTGGCAGATTCACCGCGGCAGATTCGTGATAGTTTTGGGTACAAGCTGATAAAGCTGATTCGTCACGGCACGGGTAGCACCTCCAGGCGTAGTTGTTTGCGTCCCAACAATTTAACCCTACGCGTTTCGAGAGCGAGCTGCTCTCTTCCTCAGGGGTTCTAAAGATATGACCCATAATGTCCTCTTTTATAGGAGTCCAATTAAGTCCGTAAATCACCCTAATTAGATTGTTGCACATGCGCATTCAATATTATGGGGAGACTGATGTCCATTTGTCCACACATGCGCAGTGCAAGATAATAACAGAAAGATAAATAAATAATACAAAGTTAAAATAACGATCTCAGCTGATGAAAAATAACAATAATGAGATACGTGCATATAGCAAATCTATACCCTATTTGTAAGCTATATATATGTGACTATACTATAAACCTAACCTACTATATGTGTGTACTATAATACATAATGTGATTAAATATTATGAAATATATTCTAGACTTGTGTATTTGGTGTGAATTTTAATAATTAGAATTAAATATGTGAATAATATTAATCTGTGTGAAATATAAAACTTATAATATTAATAAATGAATTAACATATAATATACTGATATTTTTAATCAGTTGTGTTTGTGCTTAATTAATAAGTAATGATTAATTAAAGTGACATTAACTAAGTATACAAAGAAGTGATAAATGGGTGGAAATATACAATAATTATTATTAAATAAAATTATCCATTTTATTTGTGATACTAAAGTATTAGTGCCTACTAAGTGTATTACATATTACATACATTTTTATTACACATACATATTATACATTTATACATGCATGACAATAATCCATTATAAAATTTAAAATGCAGAATTAAGATTATCTGGAATCACAAGGTCTATACGATGAATTTTGTTGGCTCTACAGTAACCATTAATATGAAAGAAAAGAGCAAAACTAAAATGGACAAATGACATTTAATATTAATTTACCAAAAAGGATTTTAGATTGAAGTCAACGTTGAGGCCTAGTGGGGATAGTGTCTTTAACTCGTATATCCAATAGGACTCACGTCTCCCCAGTTGGCTCACAGCGTTTCCTCCTCTCCAATTTGGAGTGATGGTTTCAATTGCCATACATTTCAAACCAGTGGGATCTTGGTTGTGCACTTGCTGAAAATGATGCGATACGTTGTGCGTTGCTAACCCTCTCTTGATGTTATATATATGTTCATATATGCGTCTTTGGACAGGTCTAGTAGTCATACCCACATATTGCAGACCACATGGACATTCCAATAGGTATATTACAAATGAACTTTTACAAGTGATGTGTTGTTGAATAATATAATTTTTGGATGTATTTTTAGATATATAGTTGGATGTTTTTTTGCTATATTTGCACGCAGTGCACCTATGACATGGAAAATATCCTTTATTTGTGACTGTATTACGTAACTTTGTTTGTAAAGAAGGGCAGCTAGGGGCTAATTTGCGTCCGATGTTTGGTGCTCTAGTAAATACAATCTGAGGATGTTCTGGCAAAATGCCTACAAGTTCTTTATCCTTTTTGAGGATGGGCCAATATTTTTTAAATATTTTTCTTATATTTGGTGCCATCTGATTGTATTGTGTTATAAAACTAAGATTAGCTGATTTGTTTCTATCTTTCTTCTTATATTGTAGAAGATTAGATCTTTCCATTGCTGCCACTTCAGTTATCGTTTTGTCAAGATCTTTTAATGGATAGTTCCTTTCCAGAAATTTTTTCTTTAAATCTATAGCTTGATTTTGGAATGTTTCAGCGCATGAACTATTTCTTTTAAGTCTAATAAATTGTCCTTTGGGTATATTTTTAACCCAAGATGGGTTATGGTGACTGCGTGCATGGAGATAATTATTTGCCTGAACTGGTTTAAAGTGAGTTTGAGTTTCTATTTGATTATTATTTGCCGAAATGAGTAAGTCTAAATATTCTATGGATGTTAAACTAGAATTAAAAGTGAATGTTAAATTATATGTGTTATTGTTCATATACTGTTTGAAATTCTCTAAGTGCTCTAAAGTGCCTGACCATATAAAAATAATATCATCTATGTAGCGCCGCCACAGGACCAAATCCGCTACAAATGGGCAACTGGACCATATGTGATGTTCTTCCCAGCTACCCATAAATAAATTTGCATAACTAGGAGCGAATTTGGTACCCATGGCGGTGCCACATATCTGTAAATAATACTTGGACATAAAATTAAAAAAGTTGTGATTTAATATGAATTGAATACCAGAAATAATAAATGTTTTTTGATCAATGGACATGCCCGGATCTTTATCTAGTGTATCTGAAATTGCTTTACATCCTTTTGTGTGGTTTATAACAGTGTATAGAGAACTGACATCAGCTGTCACGAAATAATAATGTGACTCCCATTGTATGTCCTTGAGGGTCTGCAATATGTGGGTAGTGTCTCTTACATAGGAGGGCAACTGCACAACGTAAGATTGGAGTTTATTGTCAATATACTGGGATAAATGTGAAGTTAAAGATTGTATTCCCGATATTATCGGTCGGCCGGGGGGAAATTGTAAATTCTTATGTATCTTAGGAATAATGTAAAATAAAGGAATACGTGGATGTGAATTATAAAGAAAATCAAATTCCTGTTTTGTGATGATTTGTAAATCTAAACCTTTAGTGAGGAACTTACAAAGTGATTGTTGATATGGAATGGTGGGGTCAGAGGGGAGGGGTTGGTAAGTGGACACATCTCCCAGAATTCTGAGAGATTCTTCGATATAATATGATTTGTCCATAATAACCAACCCCCCCCCCCTTGTCAGCAGGTTTTATAATAATCGCATCATTATCCTCAAGTGCACGTAAGATTTTTTTATCATCCACACTGAGATTGTCATGTTTAATTTTGAAATTACGGCTTTGAACTTCAATATCATCAGTGACCATTTGGGCAAAGGTATCCACAAATGGACCACTCACAAATTTAGGGAAGAACGTTGATGGATTTTTGAATGTTTTGTTCTTAGGGGATGCTGCAGAGATGGGTAATTGACTATTACCATCTGATCTTGTAAGTGCATCCCTAAGAAAATATTTCTTGAGGCATAGCTTTCGTACATAGCGTTGAATGTCTATGTATTTATTTATGGGTAGCTGGGAAGAACATCACATATGGTCCAGTTGCCCATTTGTAGCGGATTTGGTCCTGTGGCGGCGCTACATAGATGATATTATTTTTATATGGTCAGGCACTTTAGAGCACTTAGAGAATTTCAAACAGTATATGAACAATAACACATATAATTTAACATTCACTTTTAATTCTAGTTTAACATCCATAGAATATTTAGACTTACTCATTTCGGCAAATAATAATCAAATAGAAACTCAAACTCACTTTAAACCAGTTCAGGCAAATAATTATCTCCATGCACGCAGTCACCATAACCCATCTTGGGTTAAAAATATACCCAAAGGACAATTTATTAGACTTAAAAGAAATAGTTCATGCGCTGAAACATTCCAAAATCAAGCTATAGATTTAAAGAAAAAATTTCTGGAAAGGAACTATCCATTAAAAGATCTTGACAAAACGATAACTGAAGTGGCAGCAATGGAAAGATCTAATCTTCTACAATATACAGTAAGAAGAAAGATAGAAACAAATCAGCTAATCTTAGTTTTATAACACAATACAATCAGATGGCACCAAATATAAGAAAAATATTTAAAAAATATTGGCCCATCCTCAAAAAGGATAAAGAACTTGTAGGCATTTTGCCAGAACATCCTCAGATTGTATTTACTAGAGCACCAAACATCGGACGCAAATTAGCCCCTAGCTGCCCTTCTTTACAAACAAAGTTACGTAATACAGTCACAAATAAAGGATATTTTCCATGTCATAGGTGCACTGCGTGCAAATATAGCAAAAAAACATCCAACTATATATCTAAAAATACATCCAAAAATTATATTATTCAACAACACATCACTTGTAAAAGTTCATTTGTAATATACCTATTGGAATGTCCATGTGGTCTGCAATATGTGGGTATGACTACTAGACCTGTCCAAAGACGCATATATGAACATATATATAACATCAAGAGAGGGTTAGCAACGCACAACGTATCGCATCATTTTCAGCAAGTGCACAACCAAGATCCCACTGGTTTGAAATGTATGGCAATTGAAACCATCACTCCAAATTGGAGAGGAGGAAACGCTGTGAGCCAACTGGGGAGACGTGAGTCCTATTGGATATACGAGTTAAAGACACTATCCCCACTAGGCCTCAACGTTGACTTCAATCTAAAATCCTTTTTGGTAAATTAATATTAAATGTCATTTGTCCATTTTAGTTTTGCTCTTTTCTTTCATATTAATGGTTACTGTAGAGCCAACAAAATTCATCGTATAGACCTTGTGATTCCAGATAATCTTAATTCTGCATTTTAAATTTTATAATGGATTATTGTCATGCATGTATAAATGTATAATATGTATGTGTAATAAAAATGTATGTAATATGTAATACACTTAGTAGGCACTAATACTTTAGTATCACAAATAAAATGGATAATTTTATTTAATAATAATTATTGTATATTTCCACCCATTTATCACTTCTTTGTATACTTAGTTAATGTCACTTTAATTAATCATTACTTATTAATTAAGCACAAACACAACTGATTAAAAATATCAGTATATTATATGTTAATTCATTTATTAATATTATAAGTTTTATATTTCACACAGATTAATATTATTCACATATTTAATTCTAATTATTAAAATTCACACCAAATACACAAGTCTAGAATATATTTCATAATATTTAATCACATTATGTATTATAGTACACACATATAGTAGGTTAGGTTTATAGTATAGTCACATATATATAGCTTACAAATAGGGTATAGATTTGCTATATGCACGTATCTCATTATTGTTATTTTTCATCAGCTGAGATCGTTATTTTAACTTTGTATTATTTATTTATCTTTCTGTTATTATCTTGCACTGCGCATGTGTGGACAAATGGACATCAGTCTCCCCATAATATTGAATGCGCATGTGCAACAATCTAATTAGGGTGATTTACGGACTTAATTGGACTCCTATAAAAGAGGACATTATGGGTCATATCTTTAGAACCCCTGAGGAAGAGAGCAGCTCGCTCTCGAAACGCGTAGGGTTAAATTGTTGGGACGCAAACAACTACGCCTGGAGGTGCTACCCGTGCCGTGACGAATCAGCTTTATCAGCTTGTACCCAAAACTATCACGAATCTGCCGCGGTGAATCTGCCACCAGCCACAAGTAGGAAGGAGCGCCGAGGAGGAGTAAGCCCACGCAGCTTGGCGTGTGTAGCTGATATCCTGGCCCCGAATCCGGTAATAACAGCTGTGTGAGCAGCACGCAATTGCTGCGTTTCATCTACCATCAGCTGCGACGAGGAACAAGAGCCAGGGGAGAAACACACGCGGTCTGGCGTGTGCAGCTATCATCTTGGCCCTGATTCCTGTGCAGTAGCTGTGTGAGCCGAAAAGAGAGGGGATACTCTCAAATATATCCACCGCTTGCATACCATTTTCGTCCGGTGAGTGGGCACTCCACTTGGTGTAGCTGAAGCTTGGTCCCATACCAATTGTCCTTAAATTGTTATAGATTAATTGTGTTTATAATATTTGTATATGTTTTTTATGTCCAGTGTTTTTAAACTATTTTATTAAATGTTGTATAATTCCTATCACCCCTGATCTCAGCTGATATATATTTTTTATAATTTTTAGTATTAGTGGTTTAGTATATGTTGTTTGTCTCTTATACATACAGTATTATACTATGTTTTGTGTTTTTTACATTTTCTTTAAGCACATCTCTACCGTCTGGAATCCAATTCGGTTTCTTCCTGTTGGTGAATATATCCTTTACCTGCCGGCGCCTTTTTAACACTATATCTTTTTTTCTTGTTCTGTTATCTGACCAGGGGGTCAGTTTTAGTGTTTAGGCAGCCCCTTATGCAAGGGTACTACCTGCATTAGGGTTACATTATATATAGTTAGCGCCACCTATTCTGTGTTTGCATGGGCTGCAGGAATGCCTCGCGACACAGGCCTGTATATCACACAGCTACCCCCTCCCCTGCTTCAGTGGCAGACTCACTGCCAGCACACACACGATCGCGGTGGCAATTTTTTTCTGCGATCCCGGTTATAACGCGGTCTCATTATGTGGATCCCGAGCACCGCATTATAACAGGGCTCAACTGTATATGCTCTGAACGATCAACAAATTGAATTTATCAAATCAATTATAGGAGAAATGGGGGAGTCCCCCACCGGATATTATACTAGGTGGGGATTTTATGTGACCCACAACCCCGATCTGGACAAGTCCTCATCACTAAATCAAAAATTATCGAATGATGTACTTAACAAAACAAAAAGTTTTAGGAAACTTACAAAAGAGTTCAAACTTGAAGATGCTTGATGTATCAAAAATAAAAACCAAAGAGATTATACATTGTATTCTTCCCCTCATGATATTTATACAAGAATTGATTATATATTTATCTCTGCGAATCTGGTGGATCGTGTCTCAGACAAATATAGGCCCTATAACATGGTCGGGCAATGCCCTAGTAGAATTGGTCCTGAAGCCCCCCTTTATTAGATCAGGGTTTTCCTGCAGCGTTTAAACTATTCACTTTTAAATTAGACCGAGATCGAGGAGGTTATAGGGAATATAGTGGCAGATTATTTTAAGAGAAATAAAGGTTCAATTGAGAGCCTGATTACCCTATGGGAAGCCCTTAAAGCCTCTATCAGAGGTCAATTTATCACAATAGCCTCATATAGAAAAATAATCAACAGTCTTAACCAGGGATAGTTAACGGCTAAAATAATTGAGTTGGAACAGGAACATAAAAAAAGCCCATGCAGGAAGATTTATAAACTTCTACACCAGGCCAGAGAGGAATTACATAGATTAAGATAATGGATCTGGAAGATACAGAAAAGGGATTAAAGTGTGTCACGCCTGTATGCCCGCAGACCTGGCAAGACCCCAGTACTGAGGTGGGAACGGTATTACACCACACAGCCACAGCAGTGGGAGCAGGCCCGGAGTGTGGTATAGCGTTGCTGGGCCTGTAGAGAGAGTGGTTAACGATACTTGCAACGTCTGTTGGTGTAAGCGTAAGAATGGTCAAATCCGTGTGCCAATGTCCAGGGGTCCAGAGAGTAGAGTCGTCAGGGTAGAAAAGCCAGGTCCAAGGATACCAGAGGTCAGCATGGTAGAGTTCGTAGCAAGGTTCAAGGGGTACAGAGAGCAGGGTAGTCCAGGACAAGCAGGGGTCAAAGCCAGGGAAATCCAAAGTAAACACAGGAGCAAGATACAGCAGGGAAACAGAGGGAGCACAGCATAGGTCATCACACACAGGGAAACAGGAACTATGCAGAGCGACGATAGAGAGGAGAGACAGGGATTATAAAGGGAGACACACCAATAGGAGAGAGGGGAGGAGCAGAGAGAGAAGTGGGAGACAACAGGGATTGGTCAGGGAGAGAAGAGGAGGAGACAAAAGGGGCAGTCAGGGGAATGGCCTGTAGGGACTGGGAGGAGTCAGGAACGTGGCAGGCCCGATAAGAGGAGCGTGTGCGTGCGCCCGAAGTAAGCTGAGGGTGCGCGCGCACAGGCTGCGACAGGGAGATGGCACGCAGGCACCGGGAGGAGGAACCGGAAGTGCGACAGGACCCAGACGAGGAGCGTGTGCGTGCGCCCTCCGCAAGCTGAGGGAGCGCGCGCACAGGCCGTGCCACCAGATGCGCGGAGCACCACGCCGTGGGTACCCCAATGGAGGAAAGCAGAGGGGCGGACGGAGCCGCCAGGGAAGGTGAGGCACTGGCCGCGGGCATAGCTTGTGTCTGGGAGCGGGGAGCGTCACTGCAGGGGCTCGGGGACCACATGGGCGCGCGAGACCTGCGGGGCATGCGCTGAGGCAGTGGGGTAGAGAGAGAGGTAGAAGGAATGGGACAGGACTGGGAAAGGGTAGAGGGATTGGAAGGAGATGGGTCAGAGGGAGAGAAAGAAGGGGAAGGAATCCCCTGAACCGTCACAAAGTGGAACCGCCGGACTCACTATGATAAGGGTAATAAAGCAGATATGTTTCTCGCAATTAAATTAAGAGGGGTTAAATCTAAATCAGATGAAAAAGGAAAAACTAGGAGAACAGAAAAAAAGAAGGAGAACTGGAGGCGAAATGAAAAAATAACAAAAATTTAATGAGACATAAATTTATTAAAAAGAGAAACCTCTAACGCGTTTCTCGCATGGTGCGCTTAATATTTTATATGTGATCGCCTGAAGGGCTTACCTTATTACAGTGGCAGCGTTACCTGTATTATAGGTTCAGTCTCCGATATGTATAGTGTTATTCATCATATACAAGCCCCCGCGTGATGCACGCTCTCTTTAGGGCTAGTAGCGCCGGGCTCTGAGGTTTATTCCTCTACTCTGCCATATGTTAAATCTAAATCACAAGTCTCGACGATAAGATGGGGAAATGGGGAAGCCACTTATAACCCTTTCCAAATTGTAGAGGAGTTTTCTAAATATTACAATAAACTGTATAATCTGGATTTATGAGACCCCAATTTTAATAAATCATCTATAGAACAAATAGCTATTTACAGGCCTTCGATCTCCCAAAGTTGTCCACGGAAGACCTAAAGGGTCTGAATGCTAAAATTAATTTTTCTGAATTAGGTGAGTTCATAAAAGGGTTGAAACCCTCAAAAGCCACAGGCCCGGACGAGTTCTCAAATACAGTATATACTATAAAAAATATTTTAAGATTCTAGCTCCACATCTTCTAGATATGTTTAATAGTTTTTTAAAGGGTACCCAGATTCCTATGCAAATGTCAAAAGCAAATTTGGTATTGATACCTAAAAAAGGTAAAGATCCAATGAGTTTTGCAAGTTATAGGACAATTTCACTTAATACAGATTAAAAAAATTATAGTAAAATTTTGTCGAATAGATTAAATCCAATTCTTCCCCATCTAATACATAAAGATCAGGAAGGTTTTGAAAGTAAGCGTCAAGCCTCAGATAATACATGTAAGATTATTAATATAATAGATTATATACATTTCTCTAGACCTAAAGTGATGTTATTGAGTTTAGATGCTGAAAAAGCGTTTGACATAATTAAATAGGATTATGCAAGCGTTTGTTTTTTCCTGTCCATTTTTGAAAGGGGTCTAGGCCATATATGATTCCCCAACGGCTTTTTTTAAAAATCCGGAGAGGAGAGTAAAATCAAATTAATATCAGGAATGGTACTAGGTTGGACTGTCCATTATCCTCTCTCCTCTGCTCTTAGCGTTAATGATTGAGCCTCTTGCAACTAAAATTAGGAAAAATCCAAATATACAGGGCATTAAAATCGGTCCGGAAGATTGAAAATTATCTGTTTGCTGATAATATTATTCTGACCATTTCTAATTCCCTTTGATTTCTCTTCCCAATTTACCCCTTTGGAGTTTGGTTCTCTATCTGGATATAAAATGAATTAATATAAAGTTAGAGGCTCTAAATTTAACACTATCAGATTCAGAAGTAGAACGTATGTATGTATGTCTTTATTTATATAGCGCCATTAATGTACCTAGCGCTTCACATTAGTAATACACGTGTCAATCATATAAATAACAATTAACAGATCATGGGAATAAGTGCTTCAGACATAAAAGTAACATTTAGGGGAAGGAGTCCCTGCTCTGAAAAGCTTATAATCTAATTGGTAGGAGGAACATACATATACAGTAGGAGGGCATACTGGTAAGTGCATCTGCAAGGGGCCAAGCCACAGAGCTACTCATATGCTTAATCTACGCGGATAGAGAGGGTGCTAGTCGGGTATTGAGGGGAAGGGCATTGTAGAGGTGTGGGGCAATCGGTGAGAAAGGTTTATGGTGGGAAAGGGCTTTAGGTACAAAGGGGGTAAAGAAGATATCCTTGAGCAGAAAGCAAGAGTTGGGATGGTGTATAACGAGATATTAGGGCTGAGATGTAAAGAGGGGCAGAAGAGTGTAAAGCTTTAAAAGTGAGGAGGAGAATTGAGTGCGTGGTACGGGATTTGAAGGAAGCCAGAAGAGTAATTTCAGCAGGGGAGGTGCTGAGACAGATTTAGGAAAGAGTAGAGTGATTCTGGCAGCAGCGTATAGGATAGATTGTAGGGGAGACAGGTGAGAGGTAGTAAGGACGGACATCAGGAGATTACAGAAATCAAGACGGAAGAGAATGAAGACCAGTGTCAGAGTTTTAGCAGTTGAGCAACAGAGGAAAGGGTATATCTTTGTGATATTGCGGAGGAAAATGTGTCAGGTTTTAGATATGTTTTGAATGTGAGAGGAGTCAAGTGTGACCACTAGGCATCGTGCTTGCGCTACTGGGTGTATGACTGAACTTCCAACAGTAATGATGGGGAAGGAGGTAGTGGGGCTGGTTTGGGAGGAAGTATGAGGAGCTCTGTTTTTTGCCATTTTAAGTTTAAGTCAGCAGTGGGCCACCCAGGTTGATATCGCAGAGAGACATTCAGAAACTTTGTTCTGTACAGCAGGTGTGAGGTCAGGGGTTGAAAAGTAAATTTGTGTGTAGTCAGCCTAGAGGTGATATTTGAACCCAAGAGATGTGATGTGATTGGGTCACCTTTAGAGAGAGTGTACAGAGAAAAGAGGAGAAGTCCAAGACAGATCCCTAGGGTACCCCCACAGAGAGGTCGATAGAGGAGGAGGTGTTTGCAGAAGAGACACTGAAAGTATGATGGGAGAGGTAAGAGGAGATGCTGGATAGAGCTTTGTTACGAATGCCAAGAGTATGGAGAATGTAAAGGATAAACAATACAGACCGGCGCCAATTAGTCCAAGGTGATACAATGTCCAGCACTGAAAGAGTCTTAGAGGTAGTAGATAGCTGCAGTAGTATCTTCACAGCTTGTCTTCAATGATTGGACTCCATATAAAAGTGCATGGAAGAAAAAAAAGACAAAGAAAACATATCATGGTGCAGTATGCAAACAACCAACATGCAGGACAAACAGGACAAGACAAACACTACATAAAACAGGCAAGGCTGACTAATCCTACAATAAAGTATTTATTAACACAATTAAAATGATGAGGTAGCACACGTGGGATCCGGTGGGTAAAACCGGAATCCTACTTACAGGACTGCCACAGGACATAAGCAGGGGTGCAAGGATAGTTGGTCACCGGCAGCAGCTCCGTTTTTTTCAGTCTTTAGACCTCCAGGGATTTCTTTCTCTCTCCGTGACCGGAAGCGCGTCACACCACGCAGCTTGACGAATCTCGTGGAGCTCCTGGTGCTGTCTATCAACCTGAATCCGGAAATCCACTGCTAGAAGGCGGGTGCAATCGCCGAATTTCCTTTCACTTAGCTGCAAGGCTCCCGTAGTAACTACCAGTCCTCTGCCACACTCAAAATACAAATCTGCCCAACGCGTTTCGTGCGCATGCGCACTTCTTCAGGGGATAATGAATACTGGGCATGTATGACTTAAATACTGACAGAACTCTTTTAATTGGATGTTGTAGCTAAAACCTACCATAGGATTGGTTCAAGCTGCTGTCAGTCATGCCCTCAAGAACAATCAGCCTTACTAATACAAACAAAACTCACAATGGCAAAAAACCTGATAAAATATTAAAATTGCAATGGAAGATGTATGCACAAATATTAAACTAAACACAACATATTAATCACATGATTATAGTTACATAATGACCAATAAAAATACTTACAAATGGTACTAATACATGCTAAAATTATAAATAAATAATTTAATAATTTAATAATTCAGGAACTGTTATCTATGTTAAAAACACTGTATAATCATTTTAAAAAAGCTCCTAGTTCAAAGTCAATGTTCAAGCCATTCGGAGAGAGGGTCTTCAGCTCATAGATCCAGTACGACTCACGTCTACTGATCTGCTTGAGCTGATCGCCCCCTCTCCAACTGACCCGCACATTTTCAATGGCCTTACATTTAAGTCCGACCGGATTTTTGTTGTGATGAATTAAAAAATGATGTGAAACACTATGTGTAATGAGCCCTTTCTTTATATTATATATATGCTCATATACTCTCCTCTGATAGCACCTCCCTGTGCGGCCTACATACTGAAGGCCGCACGGGCACTCGAGTAGATAGATCACAAATGAGGTGTGACAATTAATTTGAGACTTGATGACTTGATGTTATATGTTTTTAATGTCACATTTGATCTGAATGTTTTAGCATTATCACTATAAGAACAAGCTGTACACCTGGTACATTTAAAAAAACCTTTTAATACATTTGCTGACAAAGATTCACCATGATCCAAGGGGCAACTAGGTGCCAACCTTGATTTTAAATTGGATGCTTTGGTGAAAATAATTTTGGGTTTAGCTGGAAGGCAATGTGCTAAAGTGCTATCACATAGAAGAATGGGCCAATGTTTGTTTATAATTTGTCTAATCTTGGGGGCCATCTCGTTATATTGGGTTACAAAGGCTAAACCACCACTAAATTCACTCTCTTTCGCTGTTTTTTTATATTCTAAGAGACTGTTTCTATCTATACAATCTACCTGTTGGGAGGCTTCTGCAAGCAATTTCTCAGAATATTTTCTTGCCTTAAATTTATCTTTTAACTCACTAGCCTGAATGTAAAGGAGAAGAGGTTGATCCACAGTATCAAATGCTGCACAGAGGTTGAGTAGTATGAGCAGAGTGTAATGACCTCTGTCTTTGGCAGCATGGAGGTCATTAGTTATTTTAGTGAGGACTGTTTCAGTGGATTGAGCAGTGCAGAATCCAGGTTGTAGAGGGTCTAGGAAAGAATGTGTTGAGAAAATGGAGCAAGCGAGAGAATACAAGACGTTCAAGGAGTTTAGAGGCAAAAGGCAGGAGGGAGACAGGCCGATAGTTAGAAAGACAGGTAGGGTTAAACTTGCTGTTTTTGAGTAATGGTATGACTTTTGCATGTTTTGAAGAAGGAGGGAAAGGTACCAGAGTAGAGGGAGGAGTTAAAATGTGTGTAAGCATAGGTATTCTAGTAGGAGCAAGAGGTTTTAGTAGATGGGGGAATGGGGTCAAGGGAGCAAGTAGTAGATGGAGAAGGGGAGAGCAGCAGCGCCACATCCTCCTCTGTGACAACGGAAAAAAGAGTCAAGGAAGGCAGGAGGAGAGTTAGGAAGATTTGTAGCATGGGAGGAGGAAACAGAGGGGATGCCCTGACATATTGATTCCATCTTTTCCTTGAAGTAGTCAGCAAAGTCCTGAGGTGAGATGGAGGAGGAAGAAGACGCAGCTGAGGGTGGTCTGAGTAGGGAATCAAAGACAGAGAAGAGTCAGCAAATTAAACTTCAATTATAATTGAAATAAAGCAAGACTGAAATATTTGGGGATCTTTCTCACAAAAAATTATCAATCTCTCTATAAATATAATTACCCGGAGCTCTTCACAAGAATGAAAGGAGATCTTTTAATATGGAATGGTCACCAAATCTCTTGGATGAGCCATATTTTATCAGTTAAGATAAATATTCTCCCCAAATTGCTATATTATTTTCAGACACTTCCAGTCTCTAGCCCTATAAAATATATAAGGGATTTACAGAATACGATTATGCAGTTTATATGGGGTATCAAAAAACATCTGTAAAAGATTAGGCAAAGGGTCAAACCTCAATATCAGTTATTAGCAGTTCCCTCGAGATGTATCCCCATTTTTTATAACTCTGATTTTGGCCCGGGATGGTTTAAAAGCACTTTTGATGTATGGAAGGCCAAGAATACTAGAGTTGTGGGGGATTTGTATCTTAAGGTAAATTGTTACATTTCAGAAAATTTTGTCAGAAATACTCTTTCATGGGTTCTGAGGTGTTTAGATTTTTACAAGTTTGTCATTATATTAGGCAGTTGTCCCCGGGGGGCTCTTTTACAGATAGCTCTGCATTCGGAGAGTTACAGTATGTAGAAATTGGATTTATCAAAAGGTTTTAATCTCGACTCTATATCAAGTTCTTCTTTTTTGGGAATTTAACGTCTCCTACGTCCACCATTATATGGATCAATGGGCTCATGATTTTCAGTTAGAGATCTCATTCATGGGAAGACTGGGAAGATATATTCGATAATGCAACAAATACATCTATATTTACAGTATCAAAAAAGAATATTTATAAAGTTATTTTTAGATGGTATTTGACACCTCAGGTTGAGGCAGATTTACCCAGGGGCCATGCATTTTCGTTGGAGAGGTTGTGGTGGTGTAGAGGATATGGCCCATATCTGGTGGTTTTGCCGAAAGATAGTTTTTGGGTAATAGTTCAGAATTTGATACAATAAATTATTGAGTTGAGGATCCCTCTAGACACACTTACAATGGTCTTGGGGAAGCGCCTGGAAAATTTAAACCATAATACAAGAAAGTATTGTTACATATTCTGACCGCAGCTAGGTGTGCAATCGCAGGGGCCTGGAAAAAGACCCAACCCCTCTCCAGGAGAGAGATTTTTCTGAGAGTAAATGAGGTTCAATCAATGGAGAGATTAATAGCCTATGTAAGACATAACACAAGAAAATGTCATAAAGTACGGAGTACGCAAAGGGGAATCTTTGAATCGGTGTAGGTAGAGAGTTGTATCCCTTGTCAGAGAGTGGACTTTTGTGTGTAGGGTGCATTGTTGCGGTTACGGATTGACAATATATTTTTCGATGCCCTTGTTAAAAATATGGTTCTCCCCCCCCCCTTCCCTTTTCGATTTTCTCTATCCCTTTCTTTTTGTTTTTCTAAAATTCTAATAAAAAAATAAGTTTAAAACAAAATTCAAAATAATAGTCAGCACGGATTTATGAAGCATAGGTCATGCCAAAATAACCTTAATTGTTTCTTGGGAGACGGTAAGAAGGACTTTAGACCAGAGTATTGCAGTTGATGGTTGTCTACTGTCACGGTGTGCTCACCACAAACAAGGCGGGGCCACGGGGCTGAGGTGGGAATGGATAGAAAAACCACCCAGAGCCACGACGGCGCGTCTGGAGTGTTGGTTGGTCGAGGAATCCGGGTCAGGGTTGGAGAGGTATGGATCGTTGCAGGTACTATTAGCCGAGGTCTGGGTTGGAGAGGTGAGAATGGTCATTGTCCGAGTGCCGAGATCAGGGTTGGAGAGTTGCGGATTGTCGTAGATAGTGGGGGTCAGGAGTACGGAAGAGTGGAGTCCAAAAGTGAAGCTGGGTTGGTACACATAGCGAAGAACAGCAAGACAATGCAAGGCTGTGGAGGTAGAGAAGAGGTAAATAGAGAGCCGGATGTGCGCCTGCCCGCAGCGTTGCTGAGGGCAGATGCAGGTCCCGAAGATGTGTCACAGGGAGTTGGGGCCATGGTGTTAGAGGAGGTAAGAGCGCCCCCGGGGCAGCATGACTCCTGGAACCTTACAGTACCCCCCTTAAGAAGCGACCTCAGGGCAACTCCAGGAAGGTTTGAGGGGATACCTCAGATGGAACCGTCGAAGAAGTCCGGGTGCATGGAGACGGTGATGGGTGTCACGGGAGACAAAGACTTATACAGAAATTAATTCCGGAATTCTGCCCTGAGCACACAAGTTGAGTAAAATAAATTGTAATTTATTTATTTTCAGACAGACACACAAATCTTCACAATATACACTCAATAAAACACTTTCTGGGATGGGGAAACGAAAACAAATGTCCTTGGAACGAAACAAAGTCTCTGGGCACCTCTGCACAAATGCAAGTGGGTGCGCAAAAGGATCAGTGTAGCAGTACCTGGCTAGGGCGCAACTTGCCAGCCCTATATTTCAGCCAACAAGAAAAAGTTTGTTCAGTCCTTACAGGGTTCGTTCGGGAACCCTTAGCTCTAACGAATTCCAGAAGAAGGGGATGATCCTTGGTTACGATATTATGAACCCCTCACACTCCGGAACCGCAGTCGCTGGAACTTGGTCAAATCGTTGTTTAAATCTAGTGAATCTGACTGGGACTGGCTGCAGACATTTTTATAGGGTTCAGGGTCCTATACTTAACATATGCACCCAAACCCGCCCGTGGGAATATTTTCCCCACCTATCTCCGACTTGCCAGTACTTCGCAGAAAGGGCAGGAGCTGCCTCCTGATTTGCACGGAGCATGTGTCGGCTTCACACCTGAGCTCCTTAGCATACCGGAGTCAGCCCCTTACCTGGCGACACTGAGTCTGGGGTTTGGCCACCAAGTGTGAAGTATCCATACTTTACAGCGGTATCTTGCACTCACAATATCCCGGCCCTCATAACACCTAGGATTGCTGAGGCTTTTCAACTCCGGACTTCTCATAGACATTGAGGCACCCTCTCTGCAGGGTGTCTTTGAAACACGGAGTTGAGAAATCCCTCAGTTCATTCACTGTTAGCATATTTGCATGCTAAAGGATTTTTCCCGGGCTCACAGAAAAAGTTTTCCTGTCTTCACATTTAAAACCAACAGTATAGCACAGTTTATTAATACAGTATGTTCTGCTTGTGCCACTACTATAAACTTTGTGTGTGTGTATGTATGGTTTCTTTATTCCTCACTGCACTGCAAAAATTAGAGTGCAAGCTTATTACGATTGCGAGTTAGCTTATTTAATTGAACGGGCTATGATGTGGTTTGCGGTTTAACTCAATTCTCACGTCAATTGACTTTCCCTCTTTCAAGTTATGAAGCTAACAAGGTAGCGGATACATTTTGACAGAAACCACTTCAGCTAGACCGCAAACCACTTACTCACTTAACCTTGCGGTTGCGAGATCGAAAGCTTAGAAAGTGATCCCTATACTTTCAATGCGGCCACGCATACATAGCCACGCGTCTTCAATCAGCACCTGGTTTAGCGCTCACAGCTCCCTCTTGTGTCTCAAAACCAATTGGCACAGGTTGTATACATTCCTATTACTGCAGCTAGGAAATGAGCTGCAAAAAGGGGAAAAGAAAGATGGTATAGGAGAGAACATATCAGTGTGGTGCATACAGTTAACCCCTTCAGTCCCAGTGCCATTTAGGGTTAATTAGCTGGGTATAATGCCTTTATTAATGGCCTGATTAACCCCTCTATCGCCACAATGGGGAATCCAGGACCGCTCCTCAAGTCCAAAACCCTTCAAGTGCACCAAATACTGGAGATCCTCTGGAGATCATGGAGTCCACTATGGATTGAATCTCATTTTCTTGTTGCCCCTGTACGAGAAGAGGTGCTGGAGGCGAGGAAGAGTCAGGAAATCGAGAGATCTGGAAGACTGGTTTCAGTAGAGAAACGTAAAACACTGGGGGAATCTTCATTGACGGGAAGGCGTAGGTGATTTGCCACCAGATTTTCTCCACTATGGAATAGCGTCCAAGGAACCTGGGTGCCAGTTTGAACATGGGCACTGTGACAGGGTGAAGTCAACCCCTATCAGTTTTGCCTGGGAAACATATGTCTGAGTGCTGCATCCAGCACTCAGAAGGTTAACTAGGTAATCAGGAGGTTAGCTGACACCTGATAGCCAGCAAGGTAGAAAAGGATCTTGTTACTGGCAGTAGCTGCCTGCCTTAGACCAGAGCACACTGCTATGTGAGCTGTTAGCCAGATGGATTTCACCAAAGTCACTACTTCAACCAAAGTAAGGATTGTTCATTTGTTTTCCTGACTGCTTAAAGTACACTTATGGTTTGGTTATGGTCTAGCCAGCCAGCCTGCTAGATAGGCCTGGTGTGTTAGTCAGATCTCCCAATGTGGATCAGGTTTTGTTTTTGTTTGAAGGGACAGTGTACCCACATGTTATGTTATGGAGAAATAAAGCCACTGAACGTTTTCATTGTCCTGAAACTACACGTGTGGACTGTTCCCTGACCTCGGCTACAGGCCGTCCTGCCACAGGTGGTGTCAGAAGTGGGATCTCGGACGGCCCCTGTATCTGAAGGGCCACACAGAAAAAAAAAATGGAGACCATTTTTTCTCAGTTCCTTGAGCAACAGCTCCAGCTAGCAGAGAAACAAGCTGAGAAACAGACCCATCAAATAGAATGGCAGGCCAAGCAAGCAGAATATCAAGCTCAGCAAGCGGAGCGACAAGCACAGCAAGATGACCAACAGGCCCGGCGAGAGGAAAAGCTACTCCAACTGCTGGCCTATGGCCCAGCCCCAGGCAGACCAGCGATTCCAAATAACCCACTAGTGATGCTGCCTAAAATGAAGCCAACCGAAGACCCAGAGGCATTTCTCCTCACGTTTGAAAGGGTAGCCACGGCCCACGGCTGGCCATTTGATCGCTGGGTAACGACTCTGGCTCCACTCCTCATAGGAGAAGCTCAGGCAGCCTACCAGGCTCTTCCAGCAGACGAGGCCATGGACTATCAGCAACTAAAGGCTGCTATTCTGGATCGCCTAGGCCTCACTCAAGAGACCTACTAACAGCGGTTCCGGACAGTGAAATATGCAAACAGAGACCGACCCCGGGTCGTAGCCCACCGCTTAGTAGACTTATGTACCAGGTGGATACAACCGGAGAAGCATACCAAGGCAGAGATCCTTGAACAGTTTGTGCTCGAGCAGTTCATACAGATACTGCCCCCCTCCTCCCGCTCCTGGGTAAAAAGACACGCTGCATTTTCCCTGGATTCAGCGGTCCGCTTGGTGGAAAACTTCCTTGGCGACGACACCCAACAGGATAGCTGGGAACGGTCCGTGCAAACACCAGTTGCTTCCGGTGATGCCAGAGGCAGGAGAGCAGACAATCGAAGGGTCTACAACCCGCCAGCTCGGGAGATCCAGTCAACTCGATCGGAAGACCCTTTCCCATCTCGGAGGGTTCCTGGTACAAACTCCCGCAGAGATGCCCGTCCTGGGTCCGAGGCCATTGGATCACTCAAGGGAGGCCGCCACCCACAGTATTCCACTAGAACCTGGACTCCCGTCACCCATCCGGTGGAGAGGATACCACCACCAACCAGAAGGGAGGATCCCATCCAACAGCGGAGAGGTCCCAACACCGAACCCCGTTGATAGCTTCCACTGACGACCGAGTTTGCAGACTCCGGAGATGATGAGATGGACTGTTCATATGGCAGAACCACTCCCACAGCTTCTCTCCGAGGGGACCACAATCCGTGGTTAGTCCCAGCATCTCTGGAGGGGAAAATACTCAAAGCATGCTGGACTCGGGATCTGGAAAAAACCCTGATCCTAGAGGGCCTAATTCCAAGCCACAGACTATCCTATGACTCTCCGTGGAATATCGAGTGTATCCATGGGGATACAAAGAGATACCCGACGGCGAACATTCTACTGCGTATCAAGGATCAAGAGGCTAGCCTGCTAGTGGGAGTTTCTCCCTGGCTACCTGCTCCTTTTCTACTTGGCCGAGACTGGCCCTACTTCGAAACATTGTTGGCCCCTACTCCTACGGAGCCTACTTCTCTGGTACCGGAGAAGCCCGGAGACTTTTTTCCTTTTTCCCCAGAGATATTCCCCCGTAGACACCACGTCCCAAAGACACGTAAACAGAGACGTGCGGAAAAAGAGGACTGGTTAAGAAAGGCTGGGACTCTTGGTAACATTAGTCAGCCCAAAGGACTGCAGGTCATGGTCGGAGATGACCAGGGTGGGGAACAGATAGATACGGGAATTTTGCCAGACCTGGATCTTCCTGACTTCCGTCAGAGGCAGAGGGAAGACCCAGCTCTGGCTAGACAATATGAGAAGGTGGTACAGGTCAACAACAAGATAATGGATGAACAAGGTGTAAGAGTGTTTCCACATTTTGAACTGTTGAATGACATCCTATATCGTGTGAATAAGGTTACACAAACAGGGGAGGTCATTCGACAGATGCTAGTCCCTAAATGGTTGATTAAAACAGTGTTCACTGTAGCCCATACTCTCCCATGGGGTTGTCATTTGGGCAGAGATAAGACCACTGACCGCATCTCGTCCCGGTTTTACTGGCCAGGCATACATGGTGACATCATGAAACTATGTGAGACATGTCCGGAATGCCAGTTAACTAGCCAAAAAGGACAGAAGCCGGCTCCCTTGGTCACTCTGCCCTTGGTAGCTGTCCCATTCGAGAGAATTGGGGTAGATCTGGTGGGTACCTTTAGAACCCTCTGCGAAGGGACATAAATTTATACTCGTTGTTGTAGATTATGCCACCAGATATACTGAGGCCTTCCCTCTGAGATCAGCCACTGCTAAACAGGTTGCTCACAGGCTGTTAGAACTGTTCTCTAGGGTAGGACTTCCCCAAGTAATGTTAACTGACCAGGGAACAAATTTCATGGCAAAGTTAATGCAGGATGTCCTGAAGTTATTGGAGGTAAAATCCGTCCGGACCTCAGTCTACCATCCTCAGACTGATGGATTGGTAGAGAGGTTTAACCGTACTTTAAAAATCATGCTTAGGAAGTTTGTGGACACTGAAAAGCGAGCTTGGGATGAACTTCTCCCTTTCCTGTTGTTTGCGGTACGAGAAGTTCCCCAATCATCCACAGGCTTCTCCCCGTTTGAGCTCCTATATGGACGCCAACCTCGGGGTATTCTCGACCTACTGAAGGAATCCCGGGAGGAGGAGCCCTCCCCCTCCAAGAATACCCTTCAGTATGTCATAGACCTTAGAAACCGCCTAGACATGATAGGTCGGTTTGCTAAGGAAAACCTCAAATCTGCTCAAGAACGTCAAGAAAGGCAGTACAACCAAAATGCCCACTTGAGGGTCTTCCAACCTGCGGACCAAGTGATGCTACTACTACCGACATCAGAGAGTAAACTCCTTGCGAAGTGGCAGGGTCTTTTCCAAGTTCTCCGCCGCACCGGGGAGGTGAACTATGAGATCTCTCAACCAGGGTCCAGGAAGGGTAAACAAATCTACCACGTAAACCTCCTGAAACCCTGGAAAACGATGAGATCGCTGTTTATCCACCCTCGGGAAGGAGAGACGGATTTGGGTCCACAGCCTCCAAAGGGTAGTACGTACAATGACCATCAGGTTCCCATGGGAGGGCAGTTAACAATGGAACAAAGGTCAGACCTACTAGAATTATGTGACCAGTTCCCAGATGTTTTTTCTGAGCTGCCTGGGCAGACTGATTTAGTGTCCCATAGGATTGAGACAGAACCTGGCGTAAAAGTACGGTCCCGTCCCTATAGATTGCCAGAGGGCCGAAAAGACCTGGTAGAGAGGGAGATAGTAGACATGTTGGAATTGGGCGTGATCGAGGAGTCCCACAGCGAATGGTGTAGTCCTATAGTGTTGGTCCCTAAACCAGATGGGAAGGTGAGGTTTTGCGTGGATCTGCGAAAGGTAAATGCTGTATCCAGACTCGATGCAGCCTTGGGTGGATGAATTGCTTGACTCTCTTGATAAAGCAGAGTATATCACCACCCTAGATCTCACAAAAGGATATTGGCAGATACCTCTAGCGGAAGAATCCAAATGCAAAACTGCCTTCGCCACCCCTCGTGGTTTATACCAATTCATTACTATGCCATTTGGGTTACATGGGACTCCAGCCACGTTCCAAAGGTTAATGGACGAGGTACTACGACCCCATAGGAAATATTCCGCGGCCTACTTGGATGACATTGTCATCTATAGCAGACACTGGCAGTCTCATATAAAAAGGTTAAGGGCAGTCCTAACGTCCTTGAGAGAAGCAGGGCTCACTGCAAATCCCAAAAAATGTGCCCTGGGTAAATCCACTACAAAATACTTGGGCTATGCCGTTGGGGGAGGGATAGTAAGGCCACTAGCTAGCAAGGTGGCCGCCATAAAGGAAGTCCCCACACCACAGACAAAGACACAGGTCCGCTCCCTTTTGGGGTTAGCAGGGTATTACAGGCAGTTTATCACCAATTTTTCAGAAATTTCTGCACCCCTAACAGATCTGACAAAAAAGAGTGCCCCGACCCAAGTTAAATGGTCTTGGGAGTGCCAAGACGCCTTTGACATGCCAAAAAAAATCCTGTCAGAGGGCCTCGTTCTTCGGAGCCCAGATTTTAAAGAGCCCTTCATCATCCAGACGGATGCCTCAGAGGTAGGACTGGGAGCAGTGCTGTCCCAGCAATTTGATGGTGTTGAACACCCCATACTGTTCATCAGCCGGAAGCTGTTCCCAAGGGAAGTGAGGTATTCCGTCATTGAGAAGGAGTGCCTCGCTATAAAATGGGCAATTGAGGCCTTGAGACATTATGTCGCCGGAGTACACTTCACCCTGGTCACTGACCATGTGCCCTTGAAATGGTTAAACATGCGCCAGGATATCAGGTTTTAATTAGATTGTTTTTTTCTTGTTATCATTAATAAAATTTATTTATTTTGAGCTCTACCCCCAGTGAGTGCATCTTGTGGGATCCTTTCCTTGTTTCTCAGTACATATCTTTATCCCTGATAGCACCCTCTCCAGTCCTTACTCTCATATCCTAGTGGCTGAGCGGGGTTACTCCACCTGTCCCCCCCCTCCCTTATTACTAAACACCATGAAGGACACAAACTCAAGGTTGACCAGGTGGTATATGGCCCTCCAACCCTTCTCTTTTGATATACAGCATAGACCTGGAAAGGACCATGGAAATGCTGATTTTTTGTCAAGAGAAGGAGTGGATTGTCGGGCTTCAGCCGTGTGGGACCCTAGCCACACACAAACAGGGGAGGTATGTGACAGGGTGAAGTCAACCCCTATCAGTTATGGAAATCGAGAGATCTGGAAGACTGGTTTCAGTAGAGAAACGTAACACACTGGGGGAGTCTTCATTGACAGGGGAAGGCGTAGGCGATATGCCACCAGATTTTCTCCACTATGGAATAGCATCCAAGGAACCTGGGTGCCAGTTTGAACATGGGCACTGTGACAGGGTGAAGTCAACCCCTATCAGTTATGCCTGGGAAACATATGTCTGAGTGCTGCATCCAGCACTCGGAAGGTTAACTCAGGAGGAAGCTGGGTAATCAGGAGGTAAGCTGACACCTGATAGCCAGCAAGGTAGAAAAGGATCTTGTTACTGGCAGTAGCTGCCTGCCTTAGACCAGAGCACACTGCTATGTGAGCTGTTAGCCAGATGGATTTCACCAAAGTCACTACTTCAACCAAAGTAAGGATTGTTCATTTGTTTTCCTGACTGCTTAAAGTACACTTATGGTTTGGTTATGGTCTAGCCAGCAGCCTGCTAGATAGGTCTGGTGTGTTAGTCAGATCTCCCAATGTGGAGCAAGTTTTGTTTTGGTTTGAAGGGACAGTGTACCCACATGTTATGTTATGTTATGGAGAAATAAAGCCACTGAACGTTTTCATTGTCCTGAAACTACACGTGTAGACTGTTCCCTGACCTCGGTTACAGGCCGTCCTGCCACAGGCACCTTGAGGCGTATGTTTTTGGATGATAACCACACCCTGTCTCCTGGGCTAAATTCCTGGGTCTTGCGATGATGCCTGGAGTTTCTGTCTAGCGGTTCCGGTTCTAAGATTCTACTGGATCCCTTTCCATGTATCCTGTAGGAGTAAATTCTGTTATCCGCCGCTGGTACCCCAGAAGAGGAAGAGAGCATCGGAAGTCGGGATGGAATCCATAATTTATGAAAAAGGGCGACTCTCGGGTGGATTTGTTGTGCAGCGAATTGTGTGCAAATTCGGCCCATGGAAGAAGATCCGTCCTATAGTGAGTGTCCGAGATGAAACAATGCAGGTACTGCTCCAAGGTTTGGTTGGTTCTCTCTGTCTGACCATTGGTTTGGGGATGATACCCTGAAGAAAAATGTAATGAGATGCCCATATTTGAGAAAAGGAATGCCAGAACCTGGAAATAAATTGTGACCCTCGGTCGGAGACGATGGTTTGTGGTAACCCATGTTGGCGAAAGATCAACTTGACAAAAATATCCGCAAGCTTGGAAGGATTAGGAAGACCTCTCAATGGGATGAAGTGCATCTGCTTGGAAAAGCGGTCAAAGATGACAAGAATGGTATTCATCCCCTTGGTACAGGTATAAATATTATCTACTATAAAGTCAAACCAAATCTTGGAGCAATACCTGCGTTTTTTCCATCTTTATAAAGTCCATAGACAAATGGTTCCAAGGGCGATCCAGGATGGGAAGAGGGTGTAAGAGTCCAGGTGATTTGCTCCGTGGAGTTTTGTTATGAGTACATGTCGAACATGCCTTGACAAATTCTTTAATGTCTCCTTGAATGCCGGGCCTCCAGAAGGTTCATTCCACAAGATCGGTGGTTCTTCTGGTACCTGGGAGGAAGATTTGGAGGAATGACCCCACTCTATTACTTTCTTTTTGGTATAGTGGTGAGGTGAAAAGGTGACCCTCTGGAACTTCGAGACCCTCTGGAATACGGAATTGATCCAGAAGATTGTCATCCAGTACATCAAATGTGTTGGTGGACAGAATGCACTTAGAAGGAAGAACTGTCTCTAGGTGATCCTCTGACTTATATTCAGATAGAAACTGACGTGAAAGATCATCAGCTTTCAGGTTTTTGGAACCTTGTACAAAGGAGATAATGTAATTGAAGCAGGGGAAAAAAGTGACCAGCGAGCTTGTCGAGCACCTAGGCGATGATCGCCTTCTATGTAGAGTAGATTATTGTGGTTGGTTAAGATGGTGATAGGACTCTCCATACTTTCCAGCAGGTGCTTCCATCATTGATAGCCAAGAGTTCCCAGTTACCCACGTCATAATTCTGCTCTGTTGTACAATTTTTTTTTTAAGGCTCAGGGTTGAAGCCTGGACTGAGGTGACTTTCTTTGGGATAAGATGGCTCCGGCACCGACATCAGAGGCATCCACCTCCAAGGTAAAGGGTAGCTCGGGATCTGGATGTATGAGGATGGGAGCTGACACAAAGGATTTTTTCAGGTGGTCGAAAGCATAAATGGCGGCTGGTGGCCAAGAAGCAGAATCCACACCTTTCTTAGTCAAGGCTGTGATGGGGGTTACCGTAGATGAACAATTCCAGATAAATCTGCGATAATAATTTGCGAAGCCCAAAAAACATTGTGTGGCCTTGAGTAGTAGGCCAAGGCCAGTCTAGGACTGCCTTGAGTTTAGCTGGATCCATGGAGAACCGAGTCGGAAACGATATATCCCAAGAATGCCGTAGAAGTTCGATGGAATTGGCATTTCTCCAATTTGGCGAAGAGATCATTTTCACCAAGGCGTAATAGTACCTGTTTGACGTGGCCGATGTGGAGAAAATCATTATGTCGTCCGAGTAGAGAATAAGGAACTGGTTGAGAAGGTCCCGGAAGATCTCGTTGACAAAGTCTTGGAAGACGGCAGGAGCGTTGCAGAGATCAAAGGGCATGACGAGGTACTCATAATGACCATCTCGTGTTTTGAAAGCCGTTTTCCATTGTCACCCTGGCGAATTCTCACCAAATTGTAGGCACCACGCAAGTCCAACTTGGTGAAGATGGTTGACCCTTGAATGCGGTCGAAAAGTTCTGAGATCAAAGGTAAAGAGTAGCGGTTCTTGAGGGTAATCTTGTTAAGCCCTCTATAGTCGATGCATGGGCGAAGAGATCCGCCTTTTTTTGTTTTAACGAAAAAGAATCCTGCTCTGGCTGGAGAAGAGGACTTGTGAATGAATCCCCTTTTAAGATTTTCTCGAATTTATTCATTCATGGCTTTAGTTTAGTTTAGGGCGAGTGGATAAGACCTTCCCCTTGGAAGAACAGAACCGGGCAAAAGGTCGATAGGACAATCGAAGGGACGGTGCAGCAGTAGAACCTCAGATTGTGTCTTGTCAAAAATGTCCCGAAATTCAGCGTATATCTCGAGTAGGAAACTTGTCTCTTCTCCGGGGGTGACCAAATCACATATCTTATGGAGAGGAACTGTACAGCTCTTGGCACAAAGGATACTCCACTGGATATGTTCTTTATTGGTCCAGTCAATGCAGGGATTATGGCATTGAAGCCAAGGAAGGCCCAGGATCGCTTCAACGGAGGGGTGTGAATCACATCCAGATGGATCTCCTCCTTGTGGTCCTCCCCCGTCAGTAAGTAGAAGGGAATGGTCTACAGGGAAATGAAGGTTAATTGTAATGTTCGACCGTCGATGGCTTCCAATCCTATCGGAACTCTCTTGTCCTCTTGTGGTTAAGCAGGATGTTGTTCCTCTCCACGAAACCCTGGTCGATAAAGTTGCCTCCAGACCCTTAATCCACAAATGTCAGCGCGGTGGCACAAAAGTTCTCACCTGTAAGAGAAAATGGAATCAAAATCCTGGTCAGCAAGATCTCTTTGGTGAGTTGGCTTTTCCCGACTTCTGGGGACAAAGGAGTACTTGATGCCTGGGATTGCCACAGTACAGACAGAGTCCGGCGCTGTGTCGACATTGCTTCTCAGAGGGGGACAACTTATTACCACCCAGTTGCATGGGTTCAGGACAGGCAGAGTGGGAAGCTTCCGGCGAAGAGGAGAGACGGCGATTCTGGGCACCAGTTGGCGATGACGGGATCGTCTGGACCTTCTTTGTTGCAACTGTTGATCTACACGGATGCAGACAGCGATACGTTTCTCAAGATCCGTCGGGTGCTCTTGTGCGACGAGTTCGTCCTTAAGTGACTCCGAAAGACCCTGTCAGAAGGCTGATGACAATGCTTTGTTATTCCATCCGGTCTCTGCGGCAATAATACGAAACTCCAGAGCGTATCTGGCGAACAGACGATTTTCCTGGGACATATGAAAAAGAGAAGAGGCAGCGGTTACCTTGCGACCAATTGTGTCAAAGACTCTACGGAACTCCCTGACGAATAGTCCGATGTCTTGCATTAGGTCCGATCTTTGCACCCAGATGGGGGAAGCCCAAGCCAGGGCGTTGTCTGTGAGTAGGTAGATGATGTATGCCACCTTGGATCTTTGGGAAGGAAAGCGAGAAGGCACCATCTCAAACTGAATGAAACATTGGTTTAGGAACCCTCTGCACCCATAAGGGTCTCCAGCATAGCGGTTGGGAGTCGGGGTTGAGAAGAATTGGTAGTAGACCTAAGGGTAGGAGCGGAAGCAGAAGAAACTGACGGAGTGGAGATGGACGAAGGAGTATGTGCCTGGACAGTGAGAGATAGGAGGTTCTGCCGTCGGTCGTTCTGCTCTAGATACTTCTCTAGTTTAGTGAACATGTTGGCGTGTGAAGTCAAGAGGTGAGAATGGTCATTGTCCGAGTGTCGAGGTCAGGGTTGGAGAGATGCAGATTGTCGTAGATAGCCGGGGTCAGGAGTACGGAAGAGCAGAATCCAAAAGCGAAGCCGGGTCGCTACACAGAGCGAGGAACAGCAAGTCAAGGCAAGACTGAAGAGGCAGAGAAGAGGTAAACACAACGCAACTAGGATTATGCTCAGCCAATGTGCCAGTGGCACAACTGAGCATATATGAGGAAGAGGCATCGAGGAGGGGCGGAGCAGAGGCGCGTCTTCAGCGCAAGCGGAGATTGGGTAGTGGTGTAGGAGACAGGTGCTGGCTAAACTGTTGATGAGGTAGTTGACGCGGAGCATGTGTGCGGTGTGCACGCATCACATGCACGTGTCACGCACTGATGCAGACCGTGCGTGAGGGCAACCTGGAGGCGGGACTCTCCGCCTCCGTCCTAGGCAGAGAGCCGGATGCACGCCTGTGCACAAAGCTGCTGAGGGCAGACACGGGTCCCGAAGACGTGCCACAGGGAGTGGGGGCCGTGGTGTTAGACGGAGGTAAGGCGGGAGGACGCATGGGGCGGCGTGACTCCCGGATCCTTACATCTACTTAGATTTTGCAAATGCTTTTGATACAGTTCCACACGAGGTTAGTGTACAAAATAAAGGAAGTTGGTCTCGCTAAAAATATTTCTACCTAGATTGAAAACGGGTTGAAGGATATACAACAGAGAGTAGTCATAAATGGAACCTTTTCAGGTTGGGCTAAAGTTATAAGTGGATTACCTCAAGGATCAGTATTGGGACCCCTGCTTTTTATCTTGTTTATTAATTACCTTGAGGTTGGCACAGAGAGCAAAGTTTCCATCTTGCTGATGACACTAATTTCTGTAAGGTAGTAAAATCAGAGCAGGATGTAATTTCTCTCCAGAAGGACATTGATATACTGGAAACTTGGGCAGATAAATGGCAGATGAAGTTTAACAAAAAACAAAAATAGGAGCGCATGAAAATGAAACCAAGAGAAGCCTAAATTAATACATATATTTTATATCAAAGAAAATAGTTCATCATACAAACATACATATATCAGAAATACATAATAAAACCTGTCTAAAATGACACTAATATAATGCAACAGAGCCCTAGCCACGTAGGAGTAAGGGGTGTAAACACCCAAGTACACAAGCCCTAGTTGTAACAGGAAGGAAGAGGTGCTAGGAAAGCTAGATAGCACAAGAAAAACAGACCTTAGGCACTTAAAATCTTCTGTGTACTTCTCGTGACAGGCTGGGCTCCAACAGCAACACAAACAGACCGTCGTCACGATCGTGTGTTGCTGCATAATGACATCACCAGATGAAGTTTAATACAGATACTTGTAAGGTTATGCTTTTGCGAAATGAGAATAAAAGAGCCACTTCCAAAAAAACTTCCAAATTAAAAGAGGAAAAATTGGGTGAATCCTTAATGGAGAAGAATTTAGGAGATCTAGTAGACCGCATGCTTAGCAATATTGCCCAAAGGCAAATAAGGCAGTAGTGCCCAAAGGCAGTTGCTGCAGAGGCAAATAAGATATTATCTTGCATTGAATGGGATATGGATGGTGTCACTTATGGCACACCTGTGAGCATGTGACCTGCATACAGGACAAGGGTTAATACACACCTCCAAGCTGTCCCACTTTTAATCTTTGCAAAGGTCCCTCAAATTAACAATATTTCCCCTCAATCTGTCCCAATATACCATCTGTCATGAAACGGCACACAAGTGAGCACATGACTTAGATATGCAACCAGGGATATTACATATGGCTACTCTAGCCAACTAATATTTCCACCCCAGCAATGTACTTTCAATGAGTTAATATTAACCCTTTACTCAATTGCAATCATTTATTCTCTGCCACCACACAAAAATATGCAAATAAAAGATTAAAAAATTATTTTTTGCCAGATTCTCTGGTCCCTGTTTATAATTGAAAAACTATGCACTTAACACACAAAAATCTGTTGTAACAAAATGTGTCCGAAAATTTAAACACCATCTCCAGAGCGTGCAAAAGTTAATTCAGAACCCCAAAGCTTCACTTATTAAATGTTTTAATATATATAAAAATACAGTGCTTAAATTATAGAGAATGGATTACAAGAACATACAATTACTGTAAGTTCAGGACAGTTTCTTAAAATAACAGGAGATAACAGAATACAGAAATTCCTATAGCTTACGGTACCAAATGTCAGGATTGTCTCCCAGATAGGTCACGCACAGAAATATGAGAAATCACGTGTTTGATCAAAACACACCTCTGATTTTCGTAATGCCTTGCTCAGTTTTATGTACTGTTTTTCCCCATTGAAACAAAATAAGCCCATCCCTGTTGTAAATCATCTGCGAGATTGACAGTTTTTTCACAGAGATAACAACCTGCCAAACGACGTTTACGTTTTGCCGCAATATACTGTATTAACACACTCATAACTTCCCTTGTCTAATACCTAGACACGTGAGTCACATCAATATACATTTAGGTGGTCATGACAGACGCAACGGAACTAATCAAATCTTTCTTGATCCTAAATTTCAGTGACAAATGGATATCTGTCCTTGGACTTCTTACCCATGCAGTGTGTGATTTCATGACATGCCACTCTGTGACACAAACACACATATGTAACTCTTCGTATATACAGTAGATGACGTCACATAATATTCTCATTTTTAATAAAGTCCTCCAATGAAGGCTTAACCTGTGTGTCACTTCTCTGGAATGTGCCAGTAATCCTTCATGAACATTTAGTTTCCTTTGAGGCTGACGGGGTGTTCTTTGGTAGCATTTATGACCTTCTAAACAATACAGTGATAACCCCCCCTCCCCTCCCCAATTAAGTCCTCTTTGAAGACCAGCACAGACACAGGATATGTCTTGACCTGTCATAAACCCAATATATTGTATTTTTAAACTGAAACTGTTGCACCATTAACCCCTAAGCACCAGATTGATTAAAATACATAATATCTCATGATGTTTTCATGACAGATGGAAGGGAAGTAAGAAATAATTATGCCACTGTATAAAGCATTGTAAGACCACACCGTGTATATGGAGTACGGTTTTGGGCCCCACTCCATGAAAAAACATTACAGGTATACCCCGCTTTAAGGACACTCACTTTAAGTACACTCGCGAGTAAGTACATTTTTCTCAATAGGCAAACAGCAGCTCACGCATGCGCCTGTCAGCACGTCCTGAACAGCAATACTGGCTCCCTACCTGTACCGAAGCTGTGCACAAGCAGGGAGACTATAGAGCCTGTTACACATGCGTTATTTACATCAGTTATGCACATATATGACAATTGCAGTACAGTACATGCATCGATAAGTGGGAAAAAGGGAGTGCTTCACTTTAAGTACATTTTCACTTTACATACATGCTCCGGTCCCATTGCGTACGTTAATGCGGGGTATGCCTGTATAGAACAAGTAAAAGTATAGAGAAGAGCCACCAAATTAATAAAGGAGATGGAAAATCTAATTTATGAGGAGAAGCTAACTAGACTAGATTTGTTTACATTAGAAAAGAGGCATCTAAGAGGGGATATGATAACTGTATACAAATATATTCTGAGTCAATTTAAGATGCTTTCAAAATAATTATTCATCCAAGGACCCTTCAAATGACACAGTTGGAGGAATGGATATTTCACCAGCAACAAAGGAAAGGTTCTTTACAGTAAGGGCACTTAACATTTGAACTTCATTACCCATGGAGACTTTGATTGCAGATACAATAGATAACTCCAAAAAAAGTTGGACTTCTTGTTTTTGAAAGGAAGTATATACAGAGATATATACCAAATTAGTAAACATGGGAAGAATGTTGATCCAGGGATAAATCTGATTGCCATTGGTGGAGTTTGAGAATTATTTTGGATAATGTTTCACTGTGGGTTTTTGTTTGCCTTCCTCTGGGTCAAAATACTGCAAATATAAATATAGGATAAGTATCTGTCGTCTAAGTTTAAGTATTGATGTACAGTACAGAATGTAACCTTATGGCCATGTGTATGGAATGATGGAATAAACAAAGTACTTAAAGAAATACATTTAGTACAACCGTACATTGTGCACCAATAACAGATCCCTCAGATCTCTGAGCATCTAACATTCTCAAAAATATACTTACTGTAGTTGTACATGTCTTTAAATGGATTCACATACAGTAAGCATGTTCTGTGACTTCGAAGGTGAGACAGCAATGCAAGGAAGATTAACAAAATGATCGGCAGAGCAGAAATTGATTAAAAAAAAGAATTATGTGATAGGACAGGAAGGCTGCTCCAGCCTTTATCCCTGACAGAAGATGCACATGTACTAAAACATTATTCGGATTGTAAAATATGTGGAATTTAACTTAAAGGATTTGTGGGTTGACTTATTGGCTATTTGTTTTATTTTTTTAATCTTCTGGATTAACAGTAGGAGAACTAATCATTTATTCATAAATGCCAGGCTTGTGTAGTCAAGCAATTTTTAAATCGAACTGTTATTATTTATATTGCCAGCGAACAGCTCAATTCACCACATGTGACATATCGTAACAAAATGTGCCAAAAGCAATAAGGTGTTAAACTACTATGCAGTATATCTAGACCAAATGTAACTAAATACGTTATTGTACAAAGGACAATGGACCGCAACTGCTGCCTCTTAAGTTCAATGCTCAATTTAATGTATGCTGTAAAAAAGTTGTTTTAGATGTTTTACTCATCATTTTCAATATTTCTCCCTTTTTTAGCATAAGTAATCTGACTATTTATCTAAAAACACACATATATATATATATGTAGGGTAACGTCACCTTAAGGCAGAAGCTAATGTTAAATCATGTTTTCGCCCGTAAAGAGCATTGCGATAACTACAGTATGATAGCCATTAGTGATAAACACTTGTACATGATATGCAAATTAGATATTACAATAAAAGCGCATATCACAAATGTGCATCCAGGTTAAATTGGAGACGTTACGTTACATTAGTTTGGTCATATCAAAACTTGGCGTTACTCACATCCAGACCCTGAAATAGGGTTTCTACAGGATCTTGATATCTTGATGGGTGTAATGACACATTTAGACATGCGGTATCTACAGTAACATAGTGTTAGACTATTTCCAGCTTCACTCTCTTTTCTCAAATTAATTTAAACATGTATTTCAGGGTATGGATCAGGGTAGCGCCAAGACATACAGGTGCGCCGACGATTATTCTAAAACTTGCCTTAAACTTGCCTTGGAAAATCTGGGGCTATCACCAACAAGACCCAGGTACATGTTGGGTACATGCTGCAACATTTCAGTGACATTTCTGCAGAGACTAATGGCCTATCGGATTAACACAGCAGGGGTCCCTGGCAGTCCCATTCAGTTTAAATGGGACTGCCAAGGACCCCGCTGTTAATGTGATGGGCCATTAGTCTGTCTGCATGTACCTGGGTCTTGTTGGTGATTGCCCCAGATTTGTTTTAGAATACTCGTTGGCACTACAGTACTTTACGTCATATTACTGGCACATAATGCACTGTAATGCTACAATAACGTGACGTTATGCCTATGCTAATTATATATAGAACGGCTGTTGTTTTTACATGTAATCAGCTTTGAGCATATGCGTTCACCTCAGGGAAATTAACTTCCATGCCTGTTTCAGGAAATTATATGTTTTGAGCCTGGATTTAATAGAGCTTTGTGAATCTTGCATTTAGTGAGTAGTCCACTAATTGAGGACTAATGTTATGTAAATCATAAACTGCAGTATTGAATTGGCATATGTGAATAAAATTTGAGAAACATCAAGCTGTAAACCATGTATATATAGTACAGTAATGTGTGTGTGTGTGTGTGTGTGTGTGTGTGTGTGTGTGTGTGTGTGTGTGTGTGTGTGTGTGTGTGTATTCACCTACCCATAGTGTATGGTGTGTATAATTAATATATAGGGTTTGTATTTATATAGTATAACTATGCAGTATATAATATCTATTTACTCATCTCAATGGTTTAACTATTGAGGTTTTCACTAAAGTCAATTTGTCATGTCTAAATTTGCTATGATTGAAAATGTAAAACATGAAACTACAGGAATATGTGTTATATATTTTAGTGTTTTTTTTAAATACAAATTAAAGGTTATACTGTATACATTTTTTTTTAGAAAACAAATCTATTCATATACTTTGGGATACTCTTAAGAAGAAATATCAGTTATGTTTGTCAATAACCTATCAATTGTACTGAGGGCATCCTTTATCCTGTAATGTGCTGTATTTCTTATTTATTGTCTCTTTTTCTGTCACAGGGGTTGAGAAGTTAATCTACCATCTATACAAACACAACATCCCGATAGCCGTTGCCACCAGCTCAGCAAGAGTGACATTTGAAATGAAAACAAATAGGCACAAAGACTTCTTTAATTTGTTCCATCATATTGTATTAGGAGATGACCCGGACGTGAAAAATGGCAAGCCTCAGCCTGATGCTTTTCTTGTGTGTGCAAAGAGGTTTTATCCCCCTCAAAGCCCAGAAAAGGTAAGTGTGAGCAATTCTGTTTTGAATTGTTTGACAACATTGGCATATCAAAAATGACAGTCACACATCACTTAGTACATAGAAAAAGAAACTTGATATCATACATTTATATACTGTATTCTTAACAGTGTCTGATATCATTTTTTTCATGCTGTTTGTGCCTTTTATGTAGCACCTTGGTCACATGCTTACCAATAGAAAGCTTCAGTGTAATTTCCCAATGACATTGCCGCTTCCTATTGCCAAGCAGAGCGTGGCTGACACCGGCATTCATGTTGTTCTCCCAAAATAGAATACTTCCCAATTAATTGGTAAAAAATAAACATACCTGTATGTTCAAAAAAGTTTGAGCAGCAAGGATTGCAGCTTTAAGTGTACAGATGTAGCCATACTAATTGCCTCAGGAACCATGGCTGAAAAAGCAGAAAGCCAAGACTGCGGAGACAGTGCCATCAGCGATATTGCTGTGGGAGTCAACGATTCGGGATTGGACCACCCTCCCCCACAACCACCATTGTGTTCCCATTCCAGAGACGGGGCAGCCACTGTCCTGTTCCTGCTGCTTGCCTTGGTGCCGAAGACATTGAGTCAGGCTACATGTGTTACAGTTCCTGTGCTACTGTTCTTGTCCTTTAAAAGTTATTACAGTTTAGAATGAACAAAGGTTGGCATATTTTCTAATCATGCAAAATACTGTATGTCTCATTACTTTAATTGATATAGATCAGAATTTGTCAATTTTGAGATAGAACTTTGTTTTTTTCAAAACCTTGAAATTCTGTGCAGCTATATGGCAACAGATTGACATTTGGAAAATAGAAAAAAAAGCTGAGAAGACAATCGGAGCACTCTTTCAAGCCTCCGAAACTCCAATTGTACATTAAAAATGTTAATAATTTATGAATTGATGTAAGAAATTGAATATGATTCTACCCCACAGGGTTGCAGCCCGGGTTAAACCTCAACCAACAATTTAAAGGTGATGTCACCCCCTCAAACTGGATACATAATGAAAATTTACATAAACACATAACACAAACATATGTGCAATTTAAAAACATTAAATGTCTCCAGCAGTCTATCTTTTCACATTTAAAGCACCTATCAAGTGGTCACAAATATTGTCCACACAATATGCCACTTGTCCACACAGGAGGACTGTCAGCTTGACAGATCATAAAAGTAAGATGATATCTTTCACAAGAGGAGTATACTTATCCAAACTTTGCTCGTCGCTAGGTTTAGCCATCCGTTTCCAAGAAGGACTCCTGATGTATTACAGCATTGCACCTCTCATTTCTGCTACCTTTACTGTCCTTCGCACAGAATTGCAGAGCATAGTTAGTCAGTATTATTGTTGGAGTGTTCTACGCCCGGTGGCTTGGTGCTGTTGATTTGATAACATGTGAACTAGTGTTTGCTGCTGGATCTTAACAACACGCGTTTTGCCTCCCTTTGGAGCCCGGAAGAAGCTCAGTTTCCTGAAAGGCGCATTTGCAAGAACCAGTAGCAAACACTAATACTCGTTGTCGCTAGTTGAAAAGAAGTACCAGAAATAATCATTGTGGAAAGGACTTTCCTAGACACTATTCTAAGGACAAGACATGCTTGCAAAGAATTGCAGAATTTCCACAAGCACTGTAATAGCCAAATCTAATTTTTGGGCCCCTGGAGAGCAAAAGGGAAACCAAGTGTGTTTAAGCAAATGAAAAAAGTGTGTGACACAAGTGTTCTCAAATCTACCGCACCAAGATACCAGGAGTAACACGCTACGGCAATGTTACTGACTGTGATGGTAAGAGGTAACTGGCCTTCATTAATATAGGTGGAGCCCAGCTGGCTGCCCCGAAACCGTATGGCAAGGGCTGAGTGTGTCAGCTCTTGGATGTAATATTGTGCCTTACCATGCTGCCCTTTAATTCTGTTCCCCTTACACTGTCCCCCATAGGGTTATAAGCTAGGAACCGTGTGTGGGGGGTTAACTATTTAAGCCCAGTGGGCCAGTTAAGGCATTTTATGTTTTATTCCCTTTGACTCATGGTTCCGTAGCTGCCTGTGCAAGCTTATAAGTGGGTTGCCTTGTTTGTATGGCCCCTTATGAGAAGTAGCAGGGTAGAGACTTCTGGAACATTAGGGAAAAAGGGGATATTTGGGGGTAAACAGGGTTAACCTGTATTGCCTACCAGCACGGTATTAGAACTGGGTCTAGGAGGCTTGTCTGCTAACACAGGTTTTAGAAACCCACTCGCAGATCCCAGTTTTATAGTGTCAGCTCTAGGGATCAAACGTTACTGTATTCGGTGTAGGGGCTGGTGTCCAAGAACAGGTTTTAGAGCCCAGTTCAAAGACTCCATGTTTTTGGTGCTACAGTATCTCTAGGGATCAAGTTTCAGTATTGCTGTGTTTTAAAACTACAATGACTTGTGTGTTTCTCCTGTGAGGAAAAAACAGTTTGGTGACAAAAGGCAGCCAATGGTAGATTAGCATAGCAAAAGAAATGAAGATTTGTGGCACATGGTGAGGGAGAAGGGCTGTGAACAGGATATCTGGAGCAGAAAGCCTTTGTTTCAGTTAAGACAGCGGAGCCATGGAAACGGTTGTTGGATTTCAAACTCATAGGCTCGATTTCCATTAGCAAGTTTTGAATTTTCCTCTCCTATCATTGAATGCACAACCACAATCCATGCTCTAATTGGCTGCCAGCCCCCAAAACCACACTGTATTAGATAGGCAGCAACAAGAGCAGTGTAGCAGTTCTCTCTCTTTTCTGTTGGAGATTTGAAGGAACAAGTATATTTGTGGATAAAAAGATACGTGAAAATAAAAAAAAATTCACGTATCTTTGTATCCACAAATATTTGTTATTATCACTTATGTGTAATATATTCATCACAAGTCACTTAATATTCTAATATATATATAATTATTGGGGATTATAAAATTTATTAAGTCACTTTCCGTAATAGGAATTTATATATTATTGAAATAAGACATGAACAAGATTGGTATATATATTTATTACTTGTATTGACATGTATTCAACACAAAAAGATTTCTTTACATAATCACATTTAATTCACATTTAAAACACTTTATTCATATAAACACATTGATATCATTTTAGATTATAAATCTAATTATAAATAACAGTGATTTGATCTATATTGTATGATACGATCTTGACAGTTTGCGACACCTGTGACTTCAGATACAAAGTATCAGTCTCTTTTAGTCTTTTCTTTCTTATCTGCAAATATATAAGATACATAAATTAGATATACTATATATGATATAATTAATTTAAAGTATCAAACATTGGTAAATATACCAATAGATTGTATTGTATGTCTTTATTTATATAGCACCATTAATGTACATAGCGCTTCATCATTTATTATATTCACTCTTCACTCCGGTATCTCTTCCTTTATTATCCTTTCGTTAAATAAGCAAAACAACTTCTTCTGCAACTATATAATGGTTACAGGAATTTCAATAATGCCCGGAATTTGACTGCTTTAGCCTATAATATCATTTATAGTCACTAGCAATTTATTGGTCATTTATATCAAATAATTTTTAGGATTTTTATTTAAACTCATATTTGTTGATCCATCATTTTTAGTTGCTATAACATTTGTTGTATATTCCATCAAATTGGTGACTCATAGATTAACAATATATTTTTACAACACTCTAGTACAGTTTGATTTAGATATCAGAGGCGCGGTCTTTTGTTTGTGTGGATATATATATATATATATATATATATATATATATATATCTTCATTAAAATTATTGTGGAATACATAAATAAATAAATACTTATAACCAAATGTGGTTTTGCGTTGTGACCGATCCCTTAAATTTAAATGTGTTAAAAGACCTGGTCTACCATGACATTGACTAACTACGCTACGCAATTTTGTGCCAAGGACAGTAAAGGTAGCAGAAATAAGAGGTACAAAAATGTAATACATCGGGGGTCCTACTTGAATGAATAGATAAACCTAGAGGTGAACAAAGAACGAATAAATATACAGCACTCCGTTTGTGAATCATTTTACTTTTATGATCTATCAAGCTGACAGTCCTCCTGCCTGGATAAGTAGCATATTGTGAGGACACTATTTGTGACCACTTGATAGGTGCTTTCAATGCGACAAGATGGACTGCTGGAGACATTTAATGTTTTTTAACTGCACATATGTTTGTGTTATGTTTTTTTATGTCAATTTTTTTTTTTTTTTTTAACTTGTCATTTTTATTGGTTTTACAAGTATGTTACAGCCATAATACATTGCCGGATCAAAATTGTGGCATGCATTTTCAAGATCTGATCTGTATAACGACTGTGGTACATTCAATTACAGTGGCATTTTGACCGTGAATATTAAAAATAATAAATAACTAAAGAGAAAAAGGGATGGTAGGGAGGAGGAGGGGATGGGGGGGAGGGGTGGGGGGGAATGCCGGACTGCCACGATACCATACCGAGTCTTCGGGGTCGTTCTGCTATCAATAATTGCCTAGGATGTAACTATTCTCCGCTGGATCCTGTGGGTTTTGTATGTGATTGAGCCTTTCCGGAACTCCTGTCTGTTACTGCATTATAGGAGAACGCATTTTAATATTATCAAAGCAATATTGTGGATCTTACTACCCCTGGGATGTCTGTCTGTGCCAACCATGGTGACCAGACTTTTAGAAAATTATCGCCAGAGTCGTTAACTTGTTAACTTCTCCATCTGGCAGACAAACCAAATTTTGTTTCGAATCTTGGAAATTGAAGGAATTTCACGTTGCTTCCATATCGCTGCGATCTCGCACCTCGCTGCTGTTGCAAAGTGAGCAATAAGTTTAAGGTCTGCTTTTGAGATTCCCCTATGGGCTCTACCCAATAAGAAGAGCCCTGGGTCGAATGGAATTTTGAGGCCCAAAATCCTCTCAAGCCAATCTCTGATTGTATGCCATAACGGGGCCAGTCGAGGGCAGGACCACAGCATATGTAACAGATCCGCCGGTTCTCCGCATTGTCGAGGGCACAGTGGGGAGATCCCTTTGGAAAATTTCGATAATTTGAGTGGGGTCAGATACCACCTCATCAGGACTTTATATGCGTTCTCCTTCAATGTTGTACATATTGAGCTCTTGGCAGCTGCCGTTGCTATCTGAGTCCATGAATCTTCATCTATAGTCTCACCGAGATCTGCTTCCCATTTTAACATGTATCCTAATTTTTGCGTGATTTTGGCAGCTGAACCGACCACTTCTCTATACAACTGCGATGTGAGTCCCTTAGTTGTTGTCTCTTTGAGACAGAGCTTTTCAAATATTGTCAATGGGGGATGTGGGCTAGTTTTGTTATAAAATGCTCTGATCTGGAGGTACCTAAAAAATTGGGAGTGCGGGATCTTTTTATCTGTTCTAATTTGGTCAAATGTTATAATTTTGTCTCCTTCGTCCAGATCTTTAAGTCTTGAGATATGATTGTGTTTCCATATTATAAAGTTTGCACTATCTAAACCTGGAGCAAAGTGTGGATTCCCCCATAGGGGCGTCATCAATGTATTTTTGGTGGTAAGGCCACATTTGAGTTTTACAGTATCCCAGATTGCTAGTGAATTGGTCATTGAGGATAGCGGCTGTTGTATAGCTTTTAATCTCGCTATTTTTGGGGTCCACATCAGGTGGCTCAGCTCCAATGGGGAGCAGGCCGTGCTCTCGACTGCTACCCACCTTTTCGAATCGGGGTTTATCTGCCATTGAGAGATTTGACATAATTGGGCCGCTCTGTAGTATGATACCAAGCAAGGTACTGCCAGGCCACCTTCTGTCGGTTGTTTCAGTAATGTTTGTTTGTTAATTCGTGCCTTCTTACCCCCCCCCATATAAATTTGGATAAGGTGGCCTGTAACTTGCTAATTTCTGTCATATTCAGGGGGACTGGGAGTGTTTGGAAAAGGTACAAAATGCGTGGGAGTAGATTCATCTTTATACTGTCTATTTTGCCTATCCATGATATATAAAATTTTGACCAGCGCCTTAAATCTTCTCTCAGGGTTCGAATGAGCTTGGGGTAGTTAGCTTTGTATAATTCCCGGTAAGTACGGGGAATAAAGACCCCTAGATATTTGATCGCTTTTTTTTGCCACCGGAAGTTAAAATTAAGTGATATAAGCTTTTCTTCAGCTTTCGGGATCGTGATGTTTAAGGCCTCTGATTTCGTTTGGTTGATCTTGAACCCATATATTTTGTTAAATTTGTCCAGCAAGCTGAAGAGATTGGGGAGAGAGGTGAGGGGCTTGGACAAAATCATAAGGACATCGTCCGCATATAGGGCCATTTTGTGAATTTGAGTTTCGATTTCAATCCCTGAAATATCCGGGTTATCCCTTACTTGGGCCGCGAGGGGCTCCATACACATGGCAAAGAGCAGGGGGGATAAGGAGCAACCCTGTCTTGTTCCACTTCTGATCTTGAAGGGATCCGAGGGGAACCCTTGGTGAATAACTCTAGCTGTTGGGCCTGCGTAGAGTGCCATTATGGCTGTGATTAAGTGACTATCGAATCCAAATGCTCCAAGCGTATCTTTCAAATATGCCCAGTCGATCCTATCAAACGCCTTTTCGGCATCTAGACTTAACACCATAACTTTTACTTTGTTGGAATTGACTATTTCTAACAGATCGATGATTCGTCGGATGTTATCGGCCGCTTGTCTATCTTTAACAAAGCCGACCTGATCTGGGTGTATTAGTCTAGGTAGGTTCTGACTTAAACGGTTGGCAATTAATTTAGCATATATTTTGATATCTGTATTGATGAGTGAGATGGGCCTATAACTCTTAAAATCTAGGGGATCTTTTCCTGGTTTATGGATTATTGATATCGACGCTTGGAGCATATGTTCGGGGAAGGGGCTGCCCGCCAGAACTGTGTTGAATACTTTGAGCAAGTAGGGGGCTAATATTTCACTATATTTTTTATAATATAAGCCTGAAAAGCCGTCTGGCCCTGGTGCCTTTGACGCCTTCAGGTTACTAATGACTAGGGAAATCTCTTCTAAAGTAAAATCTCTGCCCAAGACCTCTCTCTCCTCTGCCGTCAGTTTCGTTAGGTTAGAGTTGGCGAGAAAATTTCCCCATGCTCTATCTGTTTGAGGATTATGCGCTATTTTATCTCCATTATAGAGATTTTCGTAGTACATTTTGAATTCTTCTACAATGACTTTAGGGTTACCTGAAATTACGCCTGATTTATTCCTAATAGCTTGGATGTTATAGTTTGGCGTTTTGTATATTAATTTGTTCGCAAGCATAGTATCTGGCTTGTTCGCTTTATCAAAAAACATCCTCTTTGACCAATTCAATGAAGTGTCAGCCTGGGAGGTTAACAACAGATTGAGCTCGATTTTTACATCTTTCAGTTTTTTAAGGATACTGGGGTTGTTGGTTTGTTTATGATCATCTGAAAGCTGCTTTAATTTAGATTGTAATAATCTGATCTTGGCCGTTCTTATTTTTTTCTTTCTGGAGGCTAAGCCAATGAGGACCCCTCTCAGGGTCGCCTTATGGGCCTCCCATAGGGAAAGCTGAGAGTCCACCGAGCCTGTGTTGTTCTCAAAATATTGCTTTATTTCTTCTAATATGTGGGGAGATTTAGGCTACGGGGTCCCCGGTGGTGAACCACGTAAGCATACATTAACATGGTGGGTGTCAACAGGAGGGAGGGTAGACTCTAGGGTATGCATCACTGTCTCTCTCTTCCGGTTGTCTCGATCTGTTTGCGCCCAATATATAACTAGTATAATAATATGTGGACATGAGGATGTCACTATCCTATGCCTCTCTCCTAGATCTATTGGTGAATCTATCTGGTGAGGTACCCTCTCCCCCCCCTAACCCTCTCGTAGATTACCTAACCACCCCCCAACCCCTCCCCCCCACCCCCTCCAACCCCCAAGAAATAACAATGCGATCACTTAGATTATGAACTCGTCAGTGTCCACATCCCCGCAGAGGACAGCGGGAGTCCCCCCTCGTTCTCTGGGGCCGGCCCCCGCCGCGCACCCCTGCGCCGGTGTCATTCTGCGTCGTTGGGCACAGCTCTTTGCAGGGCGGGGGTAGCGGGGCGCGCAGACGGGAGAAGGAGGCAAGGGGCGGCCACGTTACTTGTGGTGGTAGGTCCCGCCAATCGGGCTCTGCGCCGGGAGCGGAGGGAGCCATCCACGTCTGTTCCGCTCCGTGCTGTAGTGCTGACAGGAACACCAAAATGGCCGCCGTATGTTGTGCTGTGTAGAGTTGTCCCACGAGGACACCAAGATGGCCGCCGCTCTGAGCCAGAAGATTGAAGAACCCAACTTTATTGTTAACTTTCGCGAACAAACGCACAGTCCGGTGGTGTTGCCCTTTTAAGGCTTAATTGGTCTTTGACGGACATCAATTAAGGGACTTATCCTGCGATTTGCTGCGCTGGCGTGTCACTCTGTTCCAGCCCGGCTCAGGGGAGGACGCTTCTGCATCGTTCAGGTCAGTGATTTTTTCTTTTGGCCCAGCTTCAGCAGGAACCGGTCTTGGTCTTCTGGGTTACGCAGGGTATGTGCTGTGCCATTCTTTAGGACCAGGAGACCGAAGGGAAAGACCCAATGATACCTAATGCCCTTGTCTCTCAGGAGCCTGGTAACCGGGGTAAGAGTCTTACGTTTGAGCATGGTGGTTGGCGAAAGGTCCTGAAAAATCAGGAGCTTGATCCCCTCAAACACCACAGAGCCCGTGGCTCTAGCAATTTGGCACACTGCCTCCTTTATTCTGAAGAAATGCAGGCGTGCAATAATGTCCCTTGGGGGGTCATTTGGCTGAGGTTTTGACCTGAGGGCCCGATGACACCTATCTAGGTGAAGATCTGCCTCTGGCCTATCTGGGAACAGGCTCGTCAGCCATTTTGTAATGAACTTCTCAGGGTCTGCAATTTCTTCAGGGACCCCCCTCACCCTGATGTTATTCCGGCGGTCCCGGTTCTCCGCGTCTTCTTGTTTATTGGCAAGTTCATTAATTTGTGCCTGTAGGTTGGATGTAGTTTTCTCGTTTTTGCGGACTGATTTTATGGTAGCATCCAGCCGCGTTTCTATCTCGTCCGTTCTGGCGCCAATTCCGTTAATGTCCCTGCGGAGGTCAGAGAGTTCTGTGTGCATATATGCTTTAAGTTCATTACAGAATTCTCTCATGATTTTTCGGGTCATCGCCTCTGTGTTCCGGGGTTCCGATCGTTCCTCCATATTTAAATCCTCATCCGACTCTGATCCTACACGTGGCGGTGAGGGTCCCGCTCTCTCTGTGCGCACCGGATCAGACTTATTGAAATAAGTCGTGAGTACGGCCGTGGCTTTGCCCGATTTTGGTTTGGTTTGCATCTCCCTAGTTTCCGATTTGTAGATATCTACTTTTTAAAGTGTTTCCACTGTTTTTTTTGCGCTTTATTAGCTGTTAATATGTCGAAGGGGAAGGAGCTCTCCACTCACGCATCCATTCCCTTAGCCTTCGCGCATGCGCCCTCTTTTTATGTCAATTTGCATTATGTATCCGGTTTGAGCGGGTAACGTAACTTTAACATTTTTTGTTGAGGGTTTAACCGGAGCTGCATCCCTTTTGTGGTACAATTTTATTCAATTTTTTATATGGATTAATACATTATTAAAATTTTTAACGTATACTTGGAGTTTCAGGAGGTTTATGAGCGTGTTACGATTGTCTTCTCAGCTTTTCTCTCCTTTCAATGTTTTTCCTTGCAAAGCAGAGCACTGCCCCATTTCTTATAGAGGGGGTTATTTTAAACACCTTGATACTTATCTGTAGTGGGCTCTGTAATGATCAGGGTATGAGGGGTTAATGGGATCTGTGTATATGTTGATCTGCATTCCCCTGCTTCATCAGAATTATCCCAGGTCTGAGATATATTTCCCCAGCAGTCTGTGTTATATTACTATGTGTGTATAAATCATGTTGGGAGGGAAAGGGTTAACCATATTGTGTATATGTGGATCTGCATTTCCCCGCTTCAGCCAAATTGTCCCAGGTCTTAGATGTATTTCCCCAGCAGTACTGTGTGTTATTGTATATATCCTGTTATCATGATATGGATATCAGGGGTTAATGGGATCTGTGTATATGTTGTTCTGCATTCCCCCACTTCAGCAGAATGAATTGCTATGTTATGTATTAACATGGAGAGAGGGGTTAACTGTGTATTTGTCATAATGTAAACCCCATAGAACCATACAGTATCTCTGTATGTGTTTGTGCAACAAGGCTGAAATTTGGATATGCTTTCCTATGCAAAGAAAACAGGTTGCATACATATTGTTAATCTGATTGAATATATGGGAAATATAGTTATGAGTTATCGCTGTTTTGACTATAACTTTGGATAGGTTTGGAAGCTTGCCAAATGGCCCCTTTGATATGTAATTGTACAATCAAAGGAGGCTACTTGAAAGGCTTTGTCGTGGAGAAGTTCCTCAGAGGTGAGAAAAAACTTGAGGTACATCACTGGAGGTGACTCGCCTCATTGAATGTGCAGACCAGGTCTCACAACTAGGTGATAACCATTTCACCTGTCAAAAGTGACACCCTACATGCAAGACCCCTGGCCAATAAACATTTTTGCTAGACAGGATGGCAACGAAGGCATCAGGTCATACTTTTTATAAATGGGCTGGCCAAGTAGCTACAGGGGAGGGTTGTATTAATGAGGGGCTGGGTATACCCGGCTTCTTGCGTTACCTGGCAACCTGTGATTGGGAGAAGGTAATTGTTCACCAATAACTGAACTGCCATGTTAGGAATGGGGGGCCTGTATCTATATAGTTGCTTGCACCCCTTATTCCTGTGTTGCTTGTTGCTTGTCGTACTTGTTGTGACCTATAACAAATAAGGAGCTGCTATTCGGCTTAATATCTCCTTGTCCAACCCCAGTAAGTGTAAATATTTCTGTAATGTTATTTGCTTGATGTATTCTCTGTTCTGCTCATAGGAAATAAACTCATTCAGTTTACTATATCCTAGTCTTCTTCAATCTGGCCCAGTTATTAGATATATTGTCTGTTCTCTCGTGACGGGCTCCACATCCTGTTTTTGAACAGTAGATTGTTGTAACATTAAATACTAATTATATACATTTTTAACATGTACACTTTATCAATTTCAGTGGTAGGTACAGATGCCGACCCTACCTCAGTATTTGGGTAGTCTAAACCAGAGCTGCTCAACTCCAGTTCTCAAGACCCCCTCAACAGGTCAGGTTTTCAGGATACGACTGAGCCACTGACTGAACCACCTGTGCTGAAGCAGGGCTATCCTGAAAACCTGACCTATTGAGGACTGGAGTTGAGCACCCTTGGTCTGAACAATAATGTGCCTTAGAACTAAGGCCCATATTGAATATTCTGAGGAGCGGTAAATTAGTTACCTGTTTGGGACATAAGAGAGGAAAAGAAAGGTGCTAAACACATGTAGGAAATGAAATATTACTTCTACTGATAAAGCATGCAAATATTAAAGGTCTTCAAACATCATTACATTCATTTAAGCATGAACTATTTTTTCTGATTTTCCTATATTGTTAGGTTTGGTACAAAGTAATTTAGCAAAACATAGAATTTCTGTCAACCTCTCTCAGAAACAAAAAGATTGGCTGCTTCATTGCTGCTATTCATGCTTCATTAGATCCCTAGAGTATTGCCCAGAGCCCAGTGCTTTTTGTACTGGCATGCTTTTGCCTAACTTGTTCTCAGCTCAACTCACAGAAATGTTCTCAACCTACCAGACTTCCGCTACGGGGGCAGCTACTGGTCTCTTTCTTTTACAGCAAGATTCTCTATTATTTAACCTGTTGATCTTCACACTACATTTATAACTCTGCCTTAACAACAGATTTGTGCTCTCTGAAGCATTCTTTTATCAATTTCTATAAGCACACAGTAAAACAGCATGCATTGTATATCAGTACTGTACAATTTGTTATCAAGCTTTCAGGTCAAAATATGAAAAGCTAACAAACATTACCTAAGAATCTGAATTTTCAAAAAATATTACAATGGTAGAAATGTTACATTGAAGAGTATTTAATTAAATGTCTAATATATGTTGCTAAGAGAGACGGCATCCTCAGGAGACTTGTACCTTCCCAGAGTATTGTAAGAAAAGGGATAAAAATAAAAACACGGTTTCTTTTGGATTAAGGCCCTTATTTACTAGGTAGTGCTATGCCTTAGGACACCTCCCACTGCAGGAAGACGCCTTGTTGCTCAGCAAAGGGGCACATGTATCAAGTGCTTGTATGGGTTATCGCACCAGTTCCAGTGGTGACTTGAATGGGAGCTAATGCTGGAACAGGTGTGAACCGATATCGGCACTCTGCAAGTGCCACAAAGTATCTTATGACATACTGTAGCACGTCTTAGTAAATATAGCCCTAAAAACATTTTGCAGCAGAATATTGCAACATTATCTCAGCATAGCGCATCAGAGGGGACAATAAATTCTGCTACACATGGAAATGAGAATGCAAAAAGATGTTGACCAAGGTCACATAAGTCCCTTTTTAGCACGCACGCATGGTGCAACAATAATGAATAGTAGGGAGGATATAGTAATCCTTAGAGGAGCCTAACTAATGCCAGTCACCCACAAAAGGCAGGGCTATATGGCGACAGGACGTCTAATCTGTTAAAATGAAAATAATAAATGTTTATTAGGATATCAATACGCCGAAACAAGTGAAAAGTATGTATACGTGAATTAAAACTTAGAATAAAATATTCCCCAAGCTGGGAGGTGCTAGTGCGGTTAGTGATAGTGTTGGCTAGTAATGACAGGGTTAAATGCACAGCGAACCAAACGCTCTTGTCACACTCTAATGTAGCCCTCCATAAATCACTATAAAGTAGCTGGATGGTAAATGGTGTCATACAATAAAGTTGCAAAATGTATCACGCCATCATTGGCTCAGTAATGATAGGACAAATAGGCAATAGTAAGCAGTGAATGTGTAACATCCATATAAATCACACCATCAACCACAGACAGCGGCTCAGTGTAATATTAACACACTAAAGTAGCAGGCTGAGTACACAATAATACAACTATGTTGCAAATAGTACCCAGGGATCACAGAAAGTGAGTACCAGAGACAGGCTATGAGTAGCCGTGAATAATACAAACGTATCTGTTACCTTTGCTGCTGTGAGGATGTGGACGCTGCAACCGCTGACTAACATCAGACCTCATGCGGACGCCACCGACGTGACGTCACAGCACCCAACGATCGTTTTGTGTCGTGAGACACTTCTCCCCCCACCCCCCCCCCCCCCGAAGAAGAAACGCGTCCGTTTACTTGCCAGCACTATCACTAACCGCACAAGCACCTCCCAGCTTGGGGAATATTTTATTCTAAGTTTTAATTCACTTTTACATACTTTTCACTTGTTTCGGCGTATTGATATCCTAATAAACATTTATTATTTTCATTTTAACAGGTTAGATGTCCTGTCGCCATATAGCCCTGCCTTTTGTGGGTGACTGGCATCAGTTAGGCTCCTCTAAGGATTACTATATCCTCCCTACTAGTCATTATTGTTGCACCATGAGTGCGTGCTAAAAAGGGACTTTTGTGACCTTGGTCAACATCTTTTTGCATTCTATGTTTATTTTCCCTATGCACCTGCTGGTGCTTACTTTAGATTATTTGTGTGGTGTTGAGCGTTATCATCACCTTTATTTGTTCTGTATCTTGGGGCTATGTGTTACACATGGAAATGAAACAGCTGTGTAAATGTGACCATATGAAACTTTTGTGGAAATAATAAAGATGAAAAATTGGATATTACATTATATATCACAATGTATATTTGATATATATTATTATAGACTTATGTAGAAACTATTTTTAATGCAGCTGCGGTTCAAAACTAAAAAAACTATAAATCAAAATAAAAAAGAGACTGGAAACATATCGTCCACATAATTAAAACACCCTTTTGTTACTATTATTTTCAAATGTGTTATATACTATGATTTCTCAGTCCTATTCTACTGTATATTATTATTTTATCTTAAGATTAAGATCATGATAATAATATACGATCACTCCTATTATTTTGGATGATGCTTCCGGTAAAACAATGATTTTCCTATTTCTCCTGTTAATGATATATATATATATATATATATATATATATATATATATATATATATATATATATATATATATATATATATATATATATATATTATTGTGTGTGTGTGTGTTCAGTACTAGTTATGATAAAATCATGTATATCCATTAGTTCTAGTTTAGTGGCTCCAGCTCTTTTTCTTCAGAAAATACATTTTGTTGATTGTAATGATACATCAGGATGAGGTGAAAAAGCAATGGGAATCCCGATCATTAGCCATGACTTTTCTGTACCACTAATGTGTTCAGCAAGGAGAGGGAAGGGCCTGTAGCTCAAGGAAATATAGTTCATTTACAGTTTTTTTTTTTGTGTGTAACCAACATACCACTATGGTGATATTACAAGAGACACCTGTAGATCACACAGAACCGTTGACTATGAAGTCTCTGTGGTCATTTATCAATCCCTATCACAAAAAAAAGTGCAAACAAATATTGTCACATTTATTTGAAAAGCAAAATCCAATCAATGGGATTTCTGTCATTGATTAAAAAAATAACTTTTTTAATGCAACAGTCCTGCAAGTAAACAACACGATTATCTAAATTGCATACAAAAAAGTGCTTCAACCTAAAAAAACTGTGTGCTAAGTGTGCCTACTGCACTAGTAATTGCAATGAATGTGCATATAAGGAATAATATTAACTACTAATAAAGTGAAAATATAAATATAGTGATGATTCCCTAGAGTGGTACAGTATAAAACTATTTATAGGAATGGCAGCCAAGGGGAAATGATATACAAGTTTTCCCAAACTTGTTACAACAACTGATACACAACAAAGCAGATCCCCGGCACAAAATGATAATATTTTACCAGTCCCAAGAGTCCATGAAATAGTCCATAGCCATACAAGGAAAAACGTATCCTGGCATGTCCTTTCAGAGGTGATTCTCCTATGATTTCAAACAAAATCATTGCACAGTAATCACTGTCAGCAGAAAAAACTCCCATACGGTTTTGAAATGCCTACTTACAGCATGCACAGTGGTTAAGTGCACTGGATGTAATCAGTGCTATAACCTTTGGTCGTTTGGCTGAAACCATGAATCCCATGTAGTTCACACCATTGATCCTCAATGTAGTCCCATATGCTGTGTGTATATATATATATATAAGAATCCCTTGCTGCAGTGGAAGTGCTGTATGCTGGGTGATAATGGTGAAAGGTGGGGTTGCAGACCTGCCTAAGACATGCAGATGAGCATACAGTTGTATTTGCATATTTGCTTCCCTGTGGAGGGTTTTTGTCACTTTTTTTACTCACCATAACTTAACTCAGTATTATGGTATAGCCTATCCCATAGCCTCTTTGCATACCCAGTTAATCAACCCCACACTGATGAGACCCATTAAGGTCGAAACAGCTGTCTGTGGGTGGTTTTCTGGGTATGGACCTTAACCCTGGCTGTGCTCAAAGCTGTGACCATGCAGCAAGCTTAAGCCTATAGGGAACCATGTTAAAAATGTTTTTTGAGGCAAAAAGTGGCACTGTGTGCTCATTTGCATGTCATTTCCCATGTGTGTGTGTGTGTATATATATGTGTGTGTGTGTGTGTGTGTGTGTGTGTGTATATATATATATATATATATATATATATATATATATATATATATATATATATATATATATATATATATATATAAACAAAACACAAAAAAGCGCAAGCTCCATAGCACGTAACTGTGTACAAATAGGGTGAATTTATTTAAAGGAAAGTGTCCCTAGGAGATACACTTATAGGATGCTAAAATCTACAGGAGCGGGGGGGGGGGGGGGTCCGACAATGATACGGTGCTCCTGATGTGGCTGTTTGCAACTCCTGCCACGAGTCCTGCAGCGTTTCAGCATCTCCAATGCTCAGAATACTTCCACTGCTGGAAGGGAAGGCGGATCAGCTGAAGAGAGTATCAGGGAACTCAGGACCTCCTCCCACACGTCCGTCTAAGATAACGTCACCACTTCTCTACGCGTTTCGTCACGTTGCGTGACTTCCTCAGGAGTTCTACAGATAGGTAAAACCCATCCTCATTGCTTCATTTTTGCATAGCCAGTATAACCAACTCCACACTGATGAGACCCATTAAGATTGATACGGCTGTCTGTCGGTGGGTTTACTGGCTATGCATCTTAACCCTGGCTGTGCTCAAAGCTGTGACCATGCAGCAAGCTTAAGCCTATAGGGAACATGTTAAAAATGGTTTTGAAACAAAAGGTGGCACTGTGGGCTCATTTGCATGTAATTTCCCAGAATCCCTTGCTGCAGTGGAAGTGCTGTGTGCTGGATGATAATGGTGAAAGTCGGGGTTGCAGACCTGTCTAAGACATGCAAATGAGCATACAGTAATATTTCCATTTGCTATATGCTTTGCTTTGGAGGGTTTTTGTCACTTTTTTTTACCCTTTTACCCTTCACTTTTTTTTTATATATATTTATATAGATAGATAGATATAGATATTTCTTTTATTTATGAAATCTACAATACGGTGTGCAATGCCCTTTTAAAGTAAGTCATAGGCATCAGAGCACATCAATGCAGAGATGTGTTTAAAGTAACAAGGCTTGAATTTGCAGAGTGCTTCTGAGTTTGGCCCCTGTTCAATATGGAACTGCTTCTCTGTTTGCAGGATGGCTCTGAGCTCCGTTCACATGAATGAGGCTCAGAAGCTTTACTGACATTGAAAAGCAGCTTCACACAGCATATTGAATAGGAGCCTTCTTTGACCGAATAACGTCGACCATATTAGATGTGTGGTGCATGGAATGAGAATGTAGATCTCTGGAAGATAAAGTAAGGTGATATATTTGGGGGGGAGGTGAGGTGGGTTGGTGCTGGGATGAAGATTTGCTTTACTAATTTGGTGGCCTATCTAAAAATAAATTTAAAACCAAGGAAGAAAAACATATATTACTCTTGCGATGCAAAATAGGATGTATAAATGTTATTTAAATGCTGTACCATAAACAAATGGTGGTCATCTATTAACTAAGGTGTTTTCTGACCATATACTATAGATAGGAGTTTTTTTCTGTGAAGATATTAAAGCTGCAGTCCAAGCAATATCCTACGTGTGTTGTTTTTTTTTTAAAATAAATCAGTTCTATACTATGAGAAAATACTTGTACAGTAGCATTTTTTAACAGCTCTAAATTAATTTTTTATGTATTATAATGTAACAAGCAATTTTGTTTTCTATAGCAAATATTTACAAAGTCACATCCCCTTTCTCTTCTGAAACAGGCTCTGGCACACCCCATTTGAGCCCAGCCCTTTCTATAGCAGTGCACCAATTGTATCTAGTTACTGCCTGGTTACGTGATCTTCTCCACAAAACTTTGCATCTTTGGTCCTCTTCTGCTGCACTGACAGCCATTTAGTGAACCCCAAAGCCAAATCTATGTCGATCAATCACAGGAGAACGGATCGATCGGCAACTTGACTAATTACTCATCATTGTGTGGATTGTATTGATGCACATATTAAAGCTGTAGTTCAAACAATATCCTACAGATGCAGCGGCTGTTATTCGAACAAATCACGGAGCCGTTTTCGTGTGCGCTGCTGTACTCCACACTGCATTAACGTGGCCAATCACCCCAGACACACGTGTTTATCGCGGTTGCTTTGTTTGAATTTCATTGATTGTGGGCAATTAAATGCAATGAATTAATGAATTGTAATGTGTACAGTACTGTGCTACTGTGTCAATTTCAGGTGTTTACAAATCAGAACACTAAAATGCAATTTTCTGCACTTGCCTGCGCTCGCGTCTAAAGGTGGTACAGTTGGAAGAAATTGCGTGCCATCACATGAGTATTCTGAGGTACACACTGCGTGAAATGTTCGAATAACAGCCGCTGCATCTGTACGTGTTTTTTTTAACAACAAATCAGTTCTGTACTATGAGAAAATACTTGTAGTATTTTAAAAAAAAACTATTTTTAAAGAAATGTATGTATTCTAATGTAACAAACATTTTTGCTCTATAGCAACCATTTACTAAGTCACATTCCCTTCCTCTTCTGAGACAGGTTTTGGAACACCCCTTTTGCCCTTCCTGTAGCAGTGCATTCTTTCACTCAGAACTTTGCTTCTTGGGTACTCTTCTGTAGCACTGACAGTGATTTAGTGAACCCCGAGCCGAATCTTCGCCGATCGATCACGGGAGAGCAAATCGATCGGCAACTTAGCTAATCAATTGTCATTGTGCAGATTGTATTGATGCACATATTCAATGGGAATTTGTTTTAAAAAAAATTTTTAAATGGCATCTTGGACTTCTGCTTGTAATAGCTGATATTTGCTGCTTGTTACGCAGTGTGCACATACTCCTGGGAGGAGTATCCTCACTGTTAAAGGCACTGTCTTCGAAGATGGAGTCTTACAGCCGGCAGCAATTCATCTTGGGCAAGTCAGCACTGCAAGCTTTTGACTGTGTCCCCACTAGCGCTGAGCTCGCTGAGTGGGCAAGTCCCTGCTCACGCGATCCACGCACGGGTATGCGCGTGCACACACGCTCACCGGCGCTCGGTGCTTAGGTAAATACATTTTTCATACTTAATAGCGCGCTCAGCTTCCCCTGCAGCGTCAAACCACCCCCCTAACCCCCCCCCCCCCCCGCGAGCGCTTGCAAAAATTTAAAGGCCACCCGGCGCTCATGCTGGGGACATAGTTACATAGTAGATGAGGTTGAAAAAAGACGTACGTCCATCAAGTTCAACCTATGCTAAATTTAGACAACAGATAGTTTATCCTTTATCTATACTTACTTATTGATCCAGAGGAGGGCAAACAAAAAACCCCAAGAGTCATATCATCCAATGATGTCTCATAAGGGGAAAAATAAATTCCTTCCTGACTCTAAGAATTGGCAATTGGATTAATCCCTGGATCAACATATTTCCCATGTATACTTATTTGGTATATCCCTGTATACCTTTCCTATCTAAAAAGATGTCCAACCTTTTTTTTTAACAAATCTATTGTATCTGCCATCACAGTCTCCATGGGTAATGAATTCCACATTTTGACTGCCCTTTTTGTAAAGAACCCTTTCCTTTGTTGCTGGTGAAATCTCCTTTCCTCCAGCCTTAAGGGATGGCCCGAGTCCTTTGTACTGCCTGTGGGATGAATAGTTCTTTTGAAAGCTCCTTTTATTGTCCCCGAATATATTTGTATATAGTTTTCATATCCCCTCTTAGACGCCTCTTTTCTAATGTAAATAAATCTAATTTAGCTAGCCTCTCCTCATAAGTTAGATTGTCCATCCCCTTTATTAATTTGGTGGCTCTTCTCTGCACTCTCTCTAGTTCCATAATGTCTTTTCTTAGGATTGGTGCCCAAAATTGTACTCCATATTCAAGGTGAGGTCTTACTAATGCTTTGTAAAGGGGCATAATAATGTTTACTTCCCTTCCATCCATTGCCCGTTTGATGCAAGATAAGATCTTGTTTGCCTTTGCAGCTACTGCATGACTTTGGGCACTATTGCTAAGCCTGCTGTCTAAAAGCACTCCAAAATCCTTCTCCATCAAGGATTCCCCCAATTTATCCCAATTTAATTTGTAATTCGCCTTTTTATTCTTGCATCCCAAATGCATAACCTTACATTTATCTGTATTAAACCTCCTCTGCCATTTACCTGCCCATGTTTCCAGTCTCTCCAAGTCCTTCTGAAGAAAAATTACATCCTGCTCTGATTCTATTACCTTACACAATTTAGTATCAGAACACAGAGAACACTGTATGATGTAGAGACACAGAACATACAGATAAGGCCCTATTGATGCACTCAAAATCTGAGGGGTAGGTCACCCTAGTAAAAAAAGAACAACACAGGAATAATCTGAACCAAACCTATAAATAGTGTTTTAGTATGCTTTATTAATGTTGGTTAAAAAATGGTACCAGAATAAATGGTGAATAGAATGAACCGAATACAATTGGTGCTATTAGGGCAAATTGCCAAATAGTTAATCCAAAATAGTTGGAAAACTAATCATAAGCACTATAATTTACAGATAGCACAAGATCAATGCCTGTGGTGTAAGGCAGTGAAGGCTAACTGAAATGGATGACGTCACTGGAGCACTATATAAAATATATACATCCACTAGAGGCAATACAATGTGTGTGAACTCTAGCTAACTGTAAACCATACATCAATGATGGGGTAGGAGGTGAATCAGTAGCAATGGTGATCATTAGTAACACACATAGATATTAGTACAGCTGACATACATAGATCGTTAGAACAATGGTGGTGTGAGCCCCACAAAACCTGTCCCTGCTAGTTAGTAACTACACATAGGGATAGAAATGAGGGAAAGGGGTACCCTACACACCAATATATGTTGACCCTGTGAGGAGAGAACAATTCTGCAGGATCGTGTAACCCACTAGCTCTGACCCTCAATAACATACCCCTACTGCACACGGGGGGAGAGGGGGGGTTGGAGGACAGAAAAGAGGGAAAGATGGCCCTGTAAACTTATCTGTGCTGGCCCTGGGTACACGATCCTAACGGTCAGCCTGGGAAGGTGCCTCGTGGAGTGCGCAGCTGGAGAGAACTCTGGCGTGGGCGCGGTGACGTCTGCTAGAAGCTGCAGGCATCCATGCTTGAAAGCGTGACGTATTTTGGATTAACTATTTGGCAATTTGCCCTAATAGCACCAATTGTATTCGGTTCATTCTATTCACCATTTAATCTGGTACCATTTTTTAACCAACATTAATAAAGCATACTAAAACACTATTTATAGGTTTGGTTCAGATTATTCCTGTGTTGTTCTTTTTTTACTAGGGTGACCTACCCCTCAGATTTTGAGTGCATCAATAGGGCCTTATCTGTATGTTCTGTGTCTCTACATCATACAGTGTACTCTGTGTTCTGATTAGTCTCCTTGCCCTATTGCACCAGTCTGATTCAGTGATCCTAGCGGTCACACTAGGTTGAGCGGGTGCAACCCCTATATTGCTCTCACAATTTAGTATCATCAGCAAAGATGGAGACTTTGCTCTCGATGCCAACCTCAAGGTCATTAATAAACAAGGGAAGGCTTCTCGCTGGATGGAGAGAAGGGACAGCGGGCACTGCTCAGCAAAAAAGAGAGATAAAGCTGGACTGCGCTGGGTTAAAAACATATTTATTTAGCCATATGCCAACATGAATTAAAAAGGGAAGGTCCCCCGCAGAGTTACTGCGGGGGACCTTCCCTTTTTAATTCATGTTGGCATATGGCTAAATAAATAAGTTTTTAACCCAGCGCAGTCCAGCTTTCTCTCTCTTTTTTGCCGAGCAGTGCCCGCTGTCCCTTCTCTCCATCCAGCGAGAAGCCTTCCCCTGTGTGCATTACGAGCAGTGAGGAGTACGCCGATCCAGACCCACCAGATGCAGATGCAGTCAGTGGATTTATCTATTACAGAGTACCCCCAGGAGGATTGGTCTTATGTGCGGTTAACTTTATTGAAGGGGTCTGGTGCCGGTCGAGAGACCTCCCCCGGTCATCCCTTTTTTCACTATCACCGCTAACCCGTCCCCCATGCTAGGGGTTTAGTCATTGGACTGTAAAATTACTCCGTTTATGACTTTATATATTCCGGACATACACTGTGGAGAATGTTTATACTATGAGAAAACCTATACTCTGTAGCACACGTTATTGTGGTGTTCATTCACCTCATCTTTCCTCCATTAATAAACAAGTTAAAAAGCAGGGTTCCCAGTACCGATCCCTGAGGTACTCCACTCACGACTTTAGCCCAACCTGAAAAAGTTCCATTTATGACAACCCTCTGTTGTCTGTCCTTTAACCAGTTTTCAATCCAGGTGCATATATTATTACTGAGTCCAATTTAATTTATTTTGTACACCCACCTCTTGTGTGAAACCGTATCAAAAGCCTTTGTAAAATCTAAGTAGACCACATCAACTGCATTACCCTGGTCTAAATTCCTACTTACCTCCTCAAAGAAACAAATAAGGTTAGTTTGGCATGATCTATCCTTCATAAATCCATGCTGACTATTACTAAGAATTTTATTTTCCATTAGGTATTCCTGAATATTATCCTGTATTAAACCTTCAAGAAGTTTCCCCACTATTAAAGTCAGGCTTACAGGTCTGTAATTACCCGGTTGTGATCTAGCTCCCTTTTTAAATATAGGCACCACGTCTGCTTTACGCCAATCTTGTGGTACTGAGCCTGTGAAAATTGAGTCATTGAATATTAAATATAATGGTTTGGTGTTACTGAGCTTAACTCCTTGAGAACTCTTGGATGTACAGTATGCCATCGGGGCCAGGTGCCTTATTTACTTTAATTTTTTCTAGTCGCTTATGAACTTCTTCCTCCGTTAACCAATTGTTTATTAATATGGAGGTTGTGGCTTCCTCCTGCGGTACTACTATTGAACTTGATTCTTCCCTGGTAAACACAGAGGCAAAGATTGTGTTTAATACCTCTGCTTTTTCCTTATCTCCAATAATCTGCCTCCCCATCTCAGACTGAAAGGGTCCAATATTTTCTTTTCTCATTTTTTTGTTATTAAGGTACTTAAGGAACTTTTTAGGGTTGATCTTATTTTCTATTGCAATCCTTTTTTCATTATCCGTTTTTGCTAATGTGATTGCCCTTTTGCAATTTTTGTTACATTCCTTATAATTCTGATACGATGTCTCCGTCCCTTCTGACTTAAAGAATCTAAACGCCTTCCTCTTCTTGTCCATTTCCTCCCCTACCTGTTTATTTAGCCACATTGGTTTTGACTTATTTCTTTTATATGTATTACACGTACAGAAAACCCGCACTGCTGATATTAACCTGTGAGGTGCTGACTGGATGGAGACGTGATAATATCGATGAAAGAAAAAGAACCCAGTCTTATAGCACTCATACACAACAATTGTATAATGATAAGTTTAAAATACTTTATTTATAACTATGAATAAAAAATAGGGTGTTAAAATATGATTAAATAATATGTAGAACAGCACGTGACTGTATCCTTTTGTAACCCACCCTTGTATAGGTGGGTAGATGTAGTATGATCCCTGATTGGTACTAGGGATCAAACGCTATTAATTATAGCGACCTAAAATATAGGAGAGGAGCCGAAGAATACCCACTGAAAAGAGACTGTCTCTATTAGAGTGTATCTAAGCGTAAATGCGCTCTAGAGGGATACACTCATGGTAACGTGGCATATATTCCGCTTGGTTAAACCTATAGGTATCTCCCCCTCATATAGAGATTTCAATGAATGCTGTATAAATTCATCCATATAATGTGACCTACATCTCTATAAGGGATATTGCCTATTCTCTAAAGTGCAGGCTATTGAGCAAGCAGTGATAACTATTGTAAAGTGTAGAGCTAGAGCAGCTATAGGAGATCACCTAAACACCTAGGGGGTAATGTAAGCCCAGATATATGCTCCTGCAGTATTGGGTAGGTTGTTGGTGATGTCTGCTGTTCTGCTGTTTACACAGTGCCCCTTACTGTTATAGCACACTGTGAACTAGACTGCCACATGCATACACTGTGTGCTCCTTGGTTTTTTCCCTCAGCACACCAGAGTCTGGTCATGCGCAGAAAATGAAAGCTGGTGTAAAGGCAGCTTCCACAGTGATGCGTGGGTGAGTGTGATATTTATGCTAAACTGTAGGGATTACTGTATACACATAATAGTTACTACTCAGCAGATGATAGAATGCTGTACTTGCCTACAAACCATTTGATACTCGAGTAGGGTATATAGGGGTTAATATTCCAATGGGGTCAAAGCCCCAAAACACCCCGTCCCCCCCCTTCTGGAGGTTTTTAGCAAGAGCATGCACAGAGTAATGACGTGGGGAGCCGGTTTAACTGATCATTGCAGTGTCCCCTACATCAGCACTGATCCTGGCTGTATCAGTGCCGATGTGCTCGAGGACCTGCCTGTCTGTCAGGTGGGTAAATTCAAAGACTCCTATGGACATGGAGGGTCCCGCAGTAATGATATACCGCGCGATCCCTAATGAAACAAGCACATCAAGGGAAGTTTTAAAGCCCAAAACGCAGATCAATATCATTCAGCTGAACTGTTTAAATAAACAAACTTCCCGCGTGTGCAGGGAGAGAAATGCCAACGCGCGCGTTTCACGTGTTCAAACGCTTCTTCAGGGCATGCTCAGTTTAGCATAAATATCACACTCACCCACGCATCACTGTGGAAGCTGCCTTTACACCAGCTTTCATTTTCTGCGCATGACCAGACTCTGGTGTGCTGAGGGAAAAAACCAAGGAGCACACAGTGTATGCATGTGGCAGTCTAGTTCACAGTGTGCTATAACAGTAAGGGGCACTGTGTAAACAGCAGAACAGCAGACATCACCAACAACCTACCCAATACTGCAGGAGCATATATCTGGGCTTACATTACCCCCTAGGTGTTTAGGTGATCTCCTATAGCTGCTCTAGCTCTACACTTTACAATAGTTATCACTGCTTGCTCAATAGCCTGCACTTTAGAGAATAGGCAATATCCCTTATAGAGATGTAGGTCACATTATATGGATGAATTTATACAGCATTCATTGAAATCTCTATATGAGGGGGAGATACCTATAGGTTTAACCAAGCGGAATATATGCCACATTACCATGAGTGTATCCCTCTAGAGTGCATTTACGCTTAGATACACTCTAATAGAGACAGTCTCTTTTCAGTGGGTATTCTTCGGCTCCTCTCCTATATTTTAGGTCGCTATAATTAATAGCGTTTGATCCGTAGTACCAATCAGGGATCATACTACATCTACCCACCTATACAAGGGTGGGTTACAAAAGGATACAGTCACGTGCTGTTCTACATATTATTTAATCATATTTTAACACCCTATTTTTTATTCATAGTTATAAATAAAGTATTTTAAACTTATCATTATACAATTGTTGTGTATGAGTGCTATAAGACTGGGTTCTTTTTCTTTCATCGATATTTTATATGTATTACCCAAGGGTTTACACTGATAAGTGTGCTTTTCTAACAATGTTTTAAAGACTGCTCATTTATCTTCTACATTTTTCCCTGCAAAAACATCATCCCAGTGTATTACTTGTAAATTAGACCTAGATTAGGGACAACGCCTTAGGCACCAAAATAGTACATTGTATGTCTTTTGGACTTATGGTACTGCACCTTTAAAAAAAAATCACAGTTTTGTTTATAACATGAGTGATACTGTATATCAGAAAAGTCTTGTGATTATTTCTTACACTTACTGTACAGAATACATTTACAATATTTCTATTAGCTCTTAAAAACACCTGTCCCATTTATATATTTGTTTTTTTCAAATTGCCTTTTTATTTTTATTTCTTATCACAATAACCATCCTTCATTAGGATTTGCAAAATTCCCCAGTAGTATTATTCTTCATATGTAAAATAACATTTGCAATTATGGCCACGATTGAAAATAGCTTCTGGACTGCTGTATGATTTTGTGCCAAAAGCTGTATAATTGGAATATGTGTAGCTTGCCTACCATGCAAAAATACAGCAGTTTGCTTATTTTCTGGTATAATATGGGTAAAGCATAGAACAACATTTAAATGATGGTTCTGTGACAGAGTACGTTAAGAATGAGTTTGCTGCGTTAATAATCTCCCCTTCTCCCTTCCCCAACCCACCCTCTTTTTTTGTACCCGGATGAGTAGCTATTGTCCCTGGAGCTTAATCACGTTACTTTCCGCTCCGGGAACAACCTGTTTCCCGACATACTTCCCAGTAAAAGTAGCTGCAGTACGTCCTGGTATTTAAATCCCCCTTCTGATGCTGGCCAATTGGAAACCTCAATGCTCAGGCCATTCATATTTTTCTTTTTATTTGGTTAAGATTTTATCAACAAGATAACTATGGGGCCTATGCATTAAAGCATCACTTGTGCAAACGTGGTGCAAATAATAGCACCACATTATTAACTTATTTATGAAAGAAAAAACTCCACCAATTTATGCCCCAATATAGCATCTGGAAGACTTTAATACAAAAGTCCCTATGTGTTTTATATCACTATCATTTTATCATTACATTGATCTATACATGTCTCTCTGTATACCTGTTTGTGCTCTCATACTGTATCTATATTGTGATCTCTAGATAATTCAAGTAAAGTCTCCGTGATATGTCACCAGTGCAGAATGCATCTTCCTAGCACAGTACTGAAATCAAACTGATTAATGCTACAGATAGTGAGGGAGTAATACAATAGATATTTATTTCTTATTCCCTTTGAACATGAAGGGATTCATTAAAGTGATTCCCTTGATGTGTATTGCACAGTTGCTCCAAATAAGAACACCTAACATAGATTGCTAAGAAACATCAGGGACCAAAAGGCAAGATGTAGAATTCCAATTTATAATTTTGACGAACATTATTTTTCTTCAGTAGCCAATTTTTCTTGTCAGCTCTAATGTATATTTATACTGTTGCATGGAAACACCCCTTAACCAGAATTATCATATGTACGCATTGTTGTGTAATGGCTGTTATTTAACTGTAATCCTGGTTCCCTTGATGTTTGATAAAATATTTTCCCTGCCAGACCATGGGGAACATATTTAGGTCTAGATACATCAAACTCCCTTAGAACCGAGTAAATATCGCACCTTGTAACAAAATAGTTTTGCTTCTAATTCACCGGGTGCTATATTTTACCCTTAGTCGCGATGTGGGAATTAACGCGACCATTAATAATGCATTAATTCCTGCTCTTTTATAGTGCTTCTAGTTTGACGTAACGCTTTACAGAGACATTTTGTATGCACAGATCCCTGCCCCGTGGAGCTTACAATCTATGTTTTTGGTGCCTGAGGCACTGGGAGATAAGTCCAAGGTCACAAGGAGCCGACACCAGGAATTGAACCAGGTTCCCCTGCTCTAAACTCAGTGACAGTCAGTGTCTTTACTCACTGAGCCACTCCTTCTCTTTGTCATTACTAATATTTCTACCATAGGCTTTTGTGATATCAATTATTACAGAACCCAAAGGTAGATAATACATTAACCCCTTTAATGCCTGTGGCTACCAAAAGATACCACACCCCCTTGGCTACATTAGTGGCTAACTAACCACTAAGGCAAAGAAGGTGTTAACCCCTACCACAACCCACCCCGGGGGCCTAACCATCACTTCCTCCCCCCCTCCCCATGGCGAATAACAAATAGCCCTATTAGTCAAATGTGGCTAATTGTGCATTTAGCCATTAGAAAAAATGCATGTATTAAAAAAAGAATACATTACAAGAAATAAAAATACATAATACAAAAATACATTTAAAACAAACACATTGATTGTCACTGTGGCTACCTAGGCCCTCTCATTGGAGGTCTAGATTGACAATTTGGCTATCAGTGGTGACCTATAATTAAAATAGTTACTTATCCCACCCTGGATGAAGGCCATCCTCATCTTCAGGTCTTAAGCCCCCTGGAAACCAATCCAATAATGGGCTGATGCCCAACGTAAAAAAAAAAAAGCCATAATAACAAATCCAAAGCCTGATGGTCACTGAAAAATAAAAACATCACAACTAATCCAAGGCACGCTGGGGTATTTGTAATCCAAGCCCTCGATCCTCTGTTGCTTGAAGAATCTTCAAGGAAAGGCAGAAGACAAGAAACTAAAGAAGACTGCAGAGGAATCCCAGAGAACACAGGAGCAGCAGCACATTCGGTGGACAAACAAGGGAACTGTGAGAGAGGAAGAACTAACTAGATATTTACCTGACGCTGCAGCTTGATGTATTGCACCATATAAATGATGCTTTTTTGTCGATAATACCACATTTTTTACTTATCGGAGCATGATGTTTCCAGGCCATAGTAGCTTCTAGGAAATCTCATGCTTTTGTAAATGTTGAAGTTCATGGAAATTTGCAGAGTCCGTTTTTTATGGCTCTTTGTTAATGTGAATCCTTACTCATGGAAAAATAAGAGATTCCCTTTGGCCTCTATGCCAATACCTTGAACATATTGTAAATATTGTAATTTTAATATAAACACTGGAAGGTATTTGATATAGATATATTATTGAGTGAGGCCAATGAAAGATTCTCTTTTTACTTATTAAACTGATGATACCCCTAAACGTATTAAATGCTACAGCATAGCCCTATTAGAATTGCCTAAAAATATGCTATTATGACAAATACCCTATTTCCTCGATTCTAAGACGCCATCAATTCTAAGACGCACCCTTGATTTAATAAAAAAAATTGGGGGAAAAAAACATTATATTAAATGTGCAGAATTTTTTTCTGGGGGGAGAAAGAGAGGGGGGGAGAGAGAGAGGAGATAGAAAGGGGATAGAAAGGGGGAAGGGGGGGAGACAAGGGTGGAAGGAGAGGAGAGGGGGGAGGAGAGGAGAAGGGGGGAGAAAAAAAAGGAGAGGGATAGGAGGGAAGGGGGGGAGAGGGATAGTAGGGAAGGGGGAGAGGGATAGGAGGGAAGGGGGAGAGGGATAGGAGGCAAAGGGGAGAGGGATAGGAGGCAAAGGGGAGAGGGAAGGGGGGAGAGGGATAGGAGGGAAGGGGGGGAGAGGGAAGGGGGGGAAGAGGGATAGGAGGGAAGGGGGGAGAGGGATAGGAGGGGAGAGGGATAGGAGGGAAGGGGGGAGAGGGAACGGGGGAGAGGAGGGAAGGGGGAGAGAGTTGGAGGGAAGGGGGGAGAGAGATAGGAGGGAAGGGGGGGAGAGAGATAGGAAGGATGGAGAGAGAGAGAGAATGGAAGGGCAGACAGAGACAGACACACACACACACAGAGATATATATACACACACCCACACACACACAGAGACAGACAGAGATACACACACACACAGAGACAAACTGACAGACAAACACAGAAATACAACACAGATATAGATACATACACACACACACACATACACACACACTGAGATACACACACAGAGACAGACAGACACACAAAGATACACAGATATACATACACACACACACACACACACTGAGATACACACACACAGAGACAGACAGACACACAGAGATACACAGATATACATACACACACACACACAGATATATACACACACACACACACACAGATGCACACACAGATCTCCTTCTGCACGTGCAGCTCACACAGAGATTTGACAGGGGGGAGGGGGCTGCTTCTTGTTGGTGGAATAGAATCTAGTGCACATTGTTTCATAGCTTTAACCGATTCGGGTCTTTTCCCAGACCAGAGTTTGTTTATTACACTCCATTTTAGGCCAAATCAGGACAAAAGATCTGAATTTAAATTTAAGGGGGGCTGTGAAGACATACCCCTGTCCGTGGGATCTCCACTGAACTCTCTGCACCTCATAGAGGGGGGCGCGCATTATCTCTCTGCACAGAGGGGAGTGGGGCTGTGATAACTATGCTGTTATGCTAAGACCCGGCCGGCATCTGCAGCATATCTCTCTGCACGAGGGGGAGGAGGGGGGCCCGTGATCGCAGACATTTTTGCTGCACACAGAAAACCCGGAAGGCATCTCCAGCAGCGCCCCCTGGCTGTTTTTTTTGTTTTTTTTCAGTACATCGATTGTAACACGCAGACCTATTTTAGCCACGTGAAAAAGGGAAAAAAACTGCGTCTTGCAATCGAGGAAATACGGTAATACTTGTGGTACCATTGGTTAGGTGACTAGATTTACTTTACTTTGTAAGTAGACATACAGTATATGCTTTTACCATTGTAATGCTAAACAAGACAAATAGACCAAGTACTGTGGAGAGCAAAGGATTCTCCCACATCTGTTTTTTTATTAACAGAAATGCAATTTCATCCTCGATTCCAGTGACCTAAAAAAGAAAATACATATTGTAACATTTATACTGTTTCTCCATTTCAAACTTACACTTGCAGTATAATATTTCATGTGAAAAAGATGTGGCCTAGTATAAGAATGATAAGATTCTGAAATGGTGAGTTTTTGTTTGTTCAGGTTTGTGGTGGTTGAATGAAGGTAAAACGAAAAAACCCTAACAGTCTTGGATAGCAGATTTAAATTGGCAAGATTGATAATTACTGTCATTTTATTCCCGAGTCATTTTATGAAATTGTAAATTCTATTTTCCTCCGTTTCTATGCTTGTGAGTGTACATATTTGTGCATGCAGTGGCTTGTTCATGTCTCAAGTACAGTAGATGCTTACAGATACAAAGAGATATGAAGCAGAATAATTATGTCCCTGTGTCATCTGCCCTGTTGAGAGATACACCTTAAAATTTAAAATGCTTTATGTGTTAATTAAGGGGGTCACTTGGGACATGTGGCTAAATTTTTTTTTAGCCAAATAATTATAGTTATTATATGAATTATTCATAGCAGGTAGTGTTAACTGAACAAAATCTTCCTTTGAACACAAAAAGGGTAAGAGAGGAGGAGGTGAGAGAAGGAGCAGGGATGAGGGGAGGCGGGCAGGTGTATGAGGAGGTGGAGGGGAGGATGTGCACATTTTCATCAGCATTGAGCGAGACATATATAGGATATGATGAAAAATTAAAGGGGTCCCTTTTTGTCCTGAACACTGTGTATATAAATCATATGAAAATCGATGCAATAGTATTGTTAAAATCAAAATTTGCTACAAGATAGTGAATATTCTCCAGACCAGGTCAGAGAAGAACAGAACATTATAAAGAAAAGAAGAGGCAGTAACAAGAGTTTGGCAATGAGAGATACTGTAGTAGAGAAGCTGTCTGGACACAAGAGAAGGGGGTAAATGGGGTATGGACAGGGCCCAGATGATAATTAATGTGGATCAGTAGAAAGCAAGTGGCTCAAGATGGAGTGGTCAGTCTGATCCAAATGGAAGTGGATCCCCATTCCTGGCACTGGAATGGATGAACCTGTTTTAACTTTGATATTACTTTTGATTTTCAAGAAGTCAAAATTGGGACACAGACTAATTTTGTCTGTCCATAATGTATGTATAGTGCTTCATGTATCTTACAAAAAAGTTTTTACAATATTATCACACTTAATAAATCATTATATTATTTTGTTTTATTGTGGTGCACTCTAAGCAGTCAACCATTTGGCAAAGGTTTGTTAATAACAATTTATTGGATTTTATATTGAGTTAATTGATAAATTGCGCTCTCCATCTACTGTCACTAAATAACTCATTGCTCAGTACTACTGCAAACTGCACTATGTGATTGCAGCACATTTCCAAGCCCTGCAGTAGTTTAGAGTCATGGCCTGCACTGTGACTACACTAGAATCATTAAATGACCCCTGCTGTCACTGAGTACTGACAAATGTGTTTCAAGATATCATCTTAACAGAGCACTTTTGTATGGAATACGTTTTACCCAGAGGCAGCTCGCTATTCAACACATTATGAAAATCAGGGCTCAAATAGAGATAAGGATTACTTCATACACTTAGTGGTGAAGCATCGCTGTGGAACAAAACAGTCTCATTGTGATAAGATTGTATTATAAAAATAAAAGATAACATACTCCTTCAGAGTTGGCAGAGTGACAGTTTTATCTATTAGAAAAATAAAATTCTCTCACCTATCTATCACTTCTATTATTCTACAGAAAAAAAGCCATTATCATGCAAACGACAAAGTAAAAAAATTTAATTTCCTACTTCTGCATTCAATTAGATAGAACATTCTGAGAACTTAAAAGAACATGTGGATCTTTTGCATATAGACATATGTACTGCTCTTTTTCAGGATTACTTTTACTATATATCACCTAATTTTTAAATAATTGAAATTGTGTAGTAATTGACCATTTTAGCGACCATAATCCTCTGTTTCTCAGAGTGGAAACACCTACGTTTTCATCAAGTAATTATTGGCATCTGTTCAAAAAGAAGTATGAACTGAGACCATGAGTTCGTTTAATGTTTATTTCATATACCTAATAGCTTTTATATCGTAATAACGGTTAGTCCCAACAGACATGCCTTGGTCTCAAACTAATAACACAGACTCCAGAGGCTTCCTATCTTAATGACAATCCATTAAGCCATCCCATCCCTTTACCAGCTTTTTTTTTTTTTTTGTAGCCTCCATACAGTTAAATTAGACACAATTTATTTAATTGAAAATCCTGCAAGCATGCACTGGAAAAGCACATCATGCAAATAACCTGATAGTGCTTCAGATTATTGTAATTTACTATCAGATGCTGTAGATTGTTAATGCCAAATCATTTGTACAGTACATGCTACAGATAAGAGAATAAAAGAAAACAGGTGCATATGCTTTAATAAGAGCTTTATAGTAGTTTGGTAACCTTATTTGTGCTACATTTTAATTTATATCATAATGGGATTTAAGAGAGGGGAAATCACTTTTTCGACCTATTCGCTTATTAACCCAATTTAGGTTTGTTATCAACAAACATTGCCTACAGGTTAACTGACTACAGCTCATGTAGCAAGACTATCCCTCTCCATGACCGCGAGGAAAAAGGTGGTCAAATGTGGCCCGAATGTAGGAGATACCAGCATCCTCTACGGAGGTCGGTATCTTGGGAAGCATGGGGTCCCCAGACCTGAAAATAACGGGGTTTCGCTACGGAGACCCTCTGCTTCAAACTTATTTTAAAAATAATAATAATAGTGACACCTGCTGTAAGAGCTACACAGGGAGACACAGAGAATGCTTCTCCTACAGAATGGTGGCTGGTCTGGTGGGAGTAACGCTACGGGAGTCCCATTCAGAAGCAGGCCCACCCACTGTGTTAAAATTTACTTAAAACAATTACCAAAAAGCGTTAAAATTGTACATTAATCACCAATCTCAATGAATGATATCACACATAGAAGATATAAAACTACATTGGTTAGCCCAGGAAAGTACAATCTTTTTCTCCTACGCCCCCCTGCTGGTTGTCCTCTCTGCACCTCCCCACCCCCCCCCCCTCCCTTACCTTGGTACCGGTGTTCTTGGCATCATGACATCACTGTGCCATAGCAACATGACGTCACATGATACCACAGCGTCATTTGATGCCACATTGCCATGGCGACGCGTCTCCAGAAGCCATCTGAACCAAGGTAAGTGAAGTTCACAGAGGCCTTCACCGCTTCCCCGGCATTTAATTTAAGTGCCTTCGGGAAGTGTGCATGGCCTCTGTGAACCCTGCACTGATAATCTCGAGCCCCCCTGGAGGGCGCGTCCCCCAGTTTGTGCACCCCTGGATTAGCCTAAAGTCATTAATTGGGTGAATAGCCATAAAGTCCATCAGTGGTAGGTACTTCTTAAAGAGTATTACCGACACTCAGGATATATACAAGATAATGTACTGTAGTGGATTAGAAGAGCACACACACACTACTGCATTGGTGCAGATTATTTTATCTAAACAGTTAAAAATCAAAACAGGAAAATTCCCACTCGCACGTTAAAGTGCTGTCCTCTAGCACACAGACACAGAGTTTCACATCACAAATGGATGTCTCGTTTTCTGCTGTCTCTGCTGCCTCTGTAGTCTGTAGGGCCCTCCGATGTAATGGGATAGATGCAGGGAACTTCAGCAGATGGTCAGAATCACTTGGGTGCACTTATCTGCAGCAGGAGATCACCCTACGCATTTTGCAAAGCCTCTCTTTGCTTCCTCAGGGGCTTGGGTGTTACAGACACCTTTCAAAGAAGTCCCTTATTTATAGTATCATGAGTTAATTAAAACGTCCAATTAACATAAAACACTCAATGTATTGGAATGAAATGTATTACAGTTGAAAATCCCTTGTTGTTCAATGTACAGTATTATATTGGTGTTATTGGGGGTAGAGGGGTGGGTGAAGGGGTAGTTGCCCCATGGTGGGTGGTTATGCCTCTTGGGTGGATAGTGGGAGGGGTTAACCCTTTCATTACAATAGTGGTTACTACTATGAAGGGGTTAACCTCTCCCGCAACCTTCCCGGTAAGCCAAACCACCCACCTACCCCCTTCACCCACCCCCTCTACCCCCAATAAACCAGGTAATGTGGCTTAGAGGCTAGCCACTAAGCTAATGATGCTGCTTTTATTTTATTTTGATAATACAGTATTGAAGCAGGGGGTCACCGGAGCTGAACCTTCTTAATTTCAGCCCGAGGACCCCACACTTCCTGAGTTACAGGCCCGTTATGTTTGTATGTATGCATGTATTTATTTATATACTGTCACGGCCGAGTTTATTCTAACACTTACCCGGTCTCGGCCGCGACAGATACCGGGCGCGCGCCGAGGTGTCCCGTGCGCGTGCCGGAGCCTCGGAGGATCGGTCCTCCGATCGGGGCTTCCCCCTCCCCTCTCCGGGTCCGCCGGGTCCCCCGGAGCCCCCCACCGCCATCCCCCACATTACAGCAACCCAGGGCTCCCTCGGGGAGCCCTGGGCACGCGCGCCATGCGCGCACGCTCCCGATGAAGCGTGACCGCGCATCGGTGACGCGCGGCACGCCGAGGGGATTGAATTAGAAAGCCGGTAAACCTCCCGGCTTGCGGCTCTAGCCGCATTCGAATAAAACGTGTCGCCACTGTAGCGCTATTAATGTACATAGCGCTTCACAGTAGTAATATATATGACAATCATATAAATAACAAATTATATAAATAACACATGAAGGGGAGAAGTGCTTCAGACATAAAAGTAACATTTAGGAAAAGGAGTCCCTGCTCTGAAGAGCTTACAATCTAATTTGTTGGTAGGAAGAACATACAGTAGGAGGGAGTTCTGGTAAGTGCGTCTGCAAGGGGCCAAGGTTAATGTATAAGATGTTAATTATCAGCCATGGAGCTACTCATATGCTTCCTTTAGCAGGTGTGTTTTGAGGTGGGTTTCAAATGTGGTTTGGAGGGTGCTAATCAGATATTGAGGGGAAGGGCATTCCAGAGGTGTGGGGCAGTCAGTGAGAAGGGTTTAAGGCGGAAGAGGGCTTTAGATACAAAAGAGGTTGAGAGAAGACATCCTTGAGCAGAACGCAAGAGTCGGGATGGTGCATAGCGAGAAATTAGGACCGAGATGTAAGGAGGGGCAGAAGAGTGTAAAGCTTTAAATGTTAGGAGGAGAATTGAGTGTGTGGTACGGGATTTGATAGGACGCCAAGAGAGTGATTTCAGCAGGGGAGCCACTGAAACAGATTTAGGAAATGGTGGAGTGATTCTGGCAGCAGCATTTAGGAAAGATTGTAGGGGAGACAGGTGAGAGGCAGGAAGGCCAGACATAGTATTTGTTTATTAAGGATTTTAGCTTCAATGTTATCCTGTCTGTATCATGAAGTTGTAAGGAAATTGCTATATGATACAATATTAGGATTTAGAAAGGAGACACAGCATATATGTGTGTGTTTATTTTTCTTCATTTATCATGCTTGGAATTAACCTTTTCTGGCTGTCTAGTGATAGTTGAGCTAATATTAAAACTATTTTTTTATCAAAGCATTTTACAGTTAGCCTTAGGGTGTGTCATGGTGTAGTTACTACATCTTGAGGGCCAGCATACCGGGTACCTCATCACATAGTAACAGCACCATTTTGCTTGACTTCTATGGGAGATGGTCGGACCATGGGAGCGGTGAATGCTGATTTGAATGGAAGAGGAGGAAGACCCTCCTCTTCTCTTATGAATCACCACAGTGACATCGCAATCATATGACTTTCCAGAGTGGCCGTGGCATTCCGTACTGAAAGGGTTAAACTAGTGTAACTATAGCTTCTCCTTTGATGCCGTTATTTTTCGAACATATACAGTATGTACACTTCGGCATAATTCGTCATCCACAAATAAGAAACTACTGGAAACATGCGTTTATTTTTCTATTCATGCAAAACGATTTGTATGTTAATTAGCATCATTAACCATCAGGCATGTTTAGCTGCATACAATTATCAAGGTCAGACTTCTATATTCATACCTTCATGAAGTCAGACCTTTACACCATTAATATTGGTTAAATTGCTACTTTCTATGTTGGTTAATGGTCAGTATAATTAAGTGTAACATGAGATCCGAAGATGCGGTCATAAGGGCTACAATAATTTCCTTAGTGCAGTATTAATACTGTTTAATGGATTTTTCTTCAATTCAAAATTATAGAGTTTATGATAACTCATCTCTTTAAAAACAATGGCAAAAGTGTCAAATGTATAGATGCCAATTAAAGACATTTTAATTCCACTAATTTATGATTCCAATTACATGATTCATTCAATAGTTAATGCTACAGTAGATTAAATATACTGAAATAATTATGAATTAGTTTTATACAGCATAACCAATATATGTAAAGCTACTCTGCAACTACTCTGTAGCTTGGGTGTGGAAAGGATGATTTGTAACTGTGAAAGTGTCAAGTTGCATTCTGATTGTCTGTCTTTTGGATTGCAAAATATGAATACTGTAGGTTAGCATAGAAATGTCCATGTAATATTTTATTATATCTGACAGTATAACACCATTTGAAACTAATTATGTTTTTAAAAAGGTGTCATTTCTGTAAGCTAACGAATGCTTAGAAAAACGTGAAATTATTAAAGAATTAAAGAATATGACAATTTTACATTTATTTGCATTTTTATGAATCTAAAAATCCAGACAGCATAGACCTAATTAGAAAATAGCCATAGACCCCCTTATGTTTTCTTTAGTTATAATTTGAATACATTTCAATATATTTAAATTAGTAAAGTTTTATAATATGGTGGGTGAGTTGAAGAAACCATAACTTTTACAGTATGTTAAACTAGCTGATATACCCAGCGTTGCCCGGGATGTGCTGCTCACGCGGTGTCCCTCCCTCCTGTCCCCGGTCCCCGTGGCTGGCTGTCCGGGTGGGGGGGTGTTCCTTCCCCTCCCCCCTGTTCCCCGCCGCTCTCCCCCCCCCCCAGTCCCCGCCGCTCCTTTTCTCCCCCCCCCCCAGTCCCCGACATTCCTTTCTCAGGAGTATGCCTGGCTGTGGTTGGCTGGAGAAATTTAGCACAGGTGTATACTCAGGCAGAGGAATCAGCAACAGGTGTTGCATAGGCAGAGGAGCAAGAAAGGTTCTGCGCATGTTTGCGAGTGCCGCGCATAGTGGGTGCGTGACGGTGGTGTCACTGCGCGAGCGTAGCCTAGAGAGTGGCCAGCGGAGACGACATTTAGTGCAGAGTGTGGTCCGCGCGTACCCCTAGATGTAATGCTGGTATTTGCCGTCAGGCGAGATATGCTGCAGTAGGCAGGAGAAGCGGAACACCCTGTCGCGGGTTGGGGTAAGAGAGGGTCACGGCGTGCGCGCCGAGGATCGCGGATCCTTACATAATGGACTGTTGGGTGTCGTCTAGCACAGAGGTCCCGAACGCCAATCCTCAAGGACCGCTAACAGTGAAGGATTTAAGGATAGCCTCTCATTAGCACAGGTGACCCAATCATTTTGACTGAACCACCTGTGCTCTAGCAGGGGTATCCGTAAAATCTGCACTGTTAGTGGTCCTTGAGGACTGGAGTTCGGGACCTCTGGTCTAGCACCAGAAGGTGTCTTATGCCACTAATGTTTAGTAAATATCCCTCTTACATACTGCAAATGGCAACATACAGAAAAAGTAATAAACACTTTTAATTTAACTTACTGTACTGTATTTTTAACTTTGCATTGCATTTGACAGTTTTTATTTGCTTAGTTATTTTTTCTAGTACTATTAATATTATTTTATTAAATCATTGACTGTTTTATTTCTTAAGCTATTTTTAATTTTCCTCTTTCTTCTGCTCATCTCCTAATATCCTTAATTAAGCTCTTTATACATATCACAACAATATTTTAATTCAATTAACTTAAATTAACCATTTATGTAAATGAGCTGTGGTATTGCAATTGCCATTTTAACTGTGCTTAGTTGTAATCGAACGTGGCGTGATTTGTTGCAATTGTCTTTTTATTTGCCTTTGTTCAGTTTTGTAACTTTAAATAAAAGATTTATTCCCAAATGTAAGGATTAACCCATCGCCCTGTTTATGTTTATTCCAATGTGTTAAATTAAATAGATTGTGGCCTGCTATTGAATTATCTTCATGCACGGTTTATCATTAATCTATAAAAATAAATAGTTATTTAGTCAGTTCAGCTAATCAGATGAACACAATTACCTTACCCTTCATATTGAAACCAAGTTAAAACAACTTTGATTAAAATCGTTCAGTATTTGATGCAAAAGAAATAATGTAAAATAAAGACGCAGAATAAAAGATGTCTGAAGATGTTTGCAATGGTGAAGCTCATGCACATTTCTGCTACGGCTGAGTCCCCACTGGCGCTGAGCGCACTCATGCTTGGAGAGTGTCCAAGCATGAACGCCGGGTGTCCTGAATTTACGCGCGTGCGGGGGGGGGGGCATTGCGGGTAGTTGAGCGCGCTGGAAAGTTAGGTTTTTTTGTTTATCTGAGCGCGGGTGAGCGTGTGCACGAGCACGCACGCACAGCATGAGTGGGGACTAACATATCTATATATGTAAGTTACCGCTGCAAGCGCCGCCCGCTCAGCGCTAGCGGGGACGCAGCCTAAGAGGTTTGTTAGGGTCCAGGACTTCATCCGTGACATTGCATTCTGGTTCATTGGTTAAACTTGTGCTTTCTGTACATGCCCATGTGTGGAGTAAAGCCCCTCCCTCTGTTAATCACTGTTTATGCACAACATAGTATTTAATAGATCATAGATCAATCATCTTTGGGGTTTTTTTTTTTTTTTTAAATAGTTATACTTATGAAATTTAAAAAATACACCATGCAATAATACATGTGCGATACTTTAAGCATGTTTTACTAAATTAAAGGTACAAAATGGCAATAAAAAAAGTATATTCTATTTGTTGTGGTTATTTTTTTCCCCCTCATATTAAAGCACTGTAACATCAATTTTCTTATATCTTACAACATCAGAAGTGGAAAATATACAGATGTAGCATGAGTTACTGTCCTTGGTACCATGCCAAGGCAAGAGATTCCACACTCGTGTGCGCCGCAGATTTGTGGGCTTCATTTATTTAATTGCAATGCAGCATGTGTCCGGCAGATGGCACAGTGAATATCCTTGTCCATGCCAATGCTGAGCCTATTGAACAGAACAAGAACTTAACAGGTGTTTTTATACTTTAACTGATTTCAGTGGAAGGCAATTGTTGAGATTTAAAATAAATTATTTAAACATAAGACGCATCATTATTTCATAGAGACACTTAGGGACACCCAAAGAGGGGGAAAGATGGACACACCTTTGTATAAGATACTATTTCTTTAAGGTCATTCAACACCTCCATCACTTTATTTAGACTTTACTTGGTTAACTAAGAGCAATAATTTAACGCCCCCCTGCTAGAAATGTATAATAATTTCTAAAATGGTATGGAGATGTCTTTATCACACCATAGAGTCTGCTGGAACCATACAAATCATCCCCACATTCCTGCGCCACCAGTTCCCATGAGGATATTGGGACATGATGGACTGGGTCTGGATAGTAGTTTTCCCACTAGATTAAGTTGGAATATGGTACCTACTCTAGTAATTTCAAGTTGTCTTTATTTATTAATGATATACAATATACTGTAGTATTTAAACTGTCTATTACTGTATGTTTTGTTGAGTAATACTGGCTGAGCTAATAAGCTCCTCATGCTCATGCTGAGTGATGAGGAGGAGCACCAACGGTGTTCTTGGCACAGCAGGACGGGGACCATGACCTATCATGGTGACTGGAGGAAGGGGATGGCAACTACAAGAGCTCGACTGGGACAGGAAGATATTGTATACTGATCCTGTGAGTTTCGTTCTCTGTGTGTTGTACTAAATGCTGTTTGCAGTACTGTCAGTGTATAAGTGTAGAGAGTTGACTGTGTTACTGCTTCATACAATCGTATGTACAAAAAAGATGGTGTGAGATGATAGGGATACCTGACGCTGTATATTAAAGGCTATTACTGTTAGTTCCCCTACCTGTCAAGACGGCGACTAAATACCTACTGTAACCTGACAAGCCATCTTAAGGCTGCGCTTATTGTGCCTGCGACGGCGACGCAACATCGCTACAAAACAATGGACTTCTGTCGCGAGCGCTTATAGTAAGCGCGACTGGCGACATCACGATGTCGCGACCAAAAATTTGGAAGCCGGGGAAATTAGATTTTTTTAGAGACTGTCGACACATGACTGTCTCTGAACCAATTGATGACCCTGTCGCTAGCGACGTCACTGAAAGTTAAATTATAACTTTTGTGAATGGCGTCACCGTCGCCAGCACTATAAGCGCGGCCTAAGTCGCAATATGGTTGCCAGCCTATATATAATGTGCAACTCTCAGTTAGCCATCTGTCACAAGTTATTGTGTGCTGATAGCCTCTGTAATTTGATTATTGTCAAGTGTTGTGTATGTTTCTCTGGGAAACATTGCATGCTGGGCCCATGAATAGGTTAGTAAGGCCAGCAAACAATATCTTCAACAGTTTTCCTTTGTACACGGCCAGCTGCTGTGCTCAGGAAATAAGGGCACGTCTGTCTGCTGGGTAGACACACACTTCACAAGCAGAGGTATTGTTTTGCCTAAGCAGTGTGGAGCCTACCTCTGCGGGCGGTATGGAGCTGACATGAGGAATCTGGGCCTGGGTCGCAGCTCTGTCAGTCCAATTCCCATTGGTCAGTTCCAATTTCCCACACTCCCAAGCATGCCCCTAGAAGATGTCCCAGAGAATGGTCATCTATTGGTCCATCTCTGACGGGCCCTCGAGCTGTGATAGGTGTCACAAATACAATCTCTGTACTGATTGTTCGGCACCTGGACTTCCCTGCTTCTGGATGGAGGCCGGGGTTTATGTAAATTAAAATCGATCCGATCACCATGGTTATACATAGGTAGAAATAGTGTCAAGACGCTATCTGCTGTTTGTGGTTGGTCTCTGTGCCTAGGGAAAAGCTGGATATATGAAGAGCAGTGGTAATCCATAGTCACTGGGATATCCTGAGGTGGACCACATGTGGAAGACATCCTGGATAAGTGTGTTGTGGTGTGTATTCGTATGGGGAGAATGTTATTTTTTTTTCATATAATATTTAATACTTTTAAATTCTGTCTGTTTTGTAATAAAAAAAAAGTAGGGCATAAAATTGTTAGAAATGTTTACTGGAATTTTCACTAAAGAATGAGTAGCTTGTAGCTTACCTGTGTACGGAACACAAGAAGTCAGAAGTGATGCATCTCTTTCCACTGCTACCAGTACTCCTGCCAAAACGGTCATCGGAAGAAACATTGTATTGAGATTCAGAGCACCGAGCCGTGGCTGTAGTTTAATACAAAAAAAAAAATGTGGATTGGGAATTAAGCAAATATAAGGCCCCATTCACCTTACACATGAAGGCAGACCAGCTACAAGACGAGGAAGAGATCCTCAGCCTGTCCGCCAGCCAAGAAGATGGCACTAGCCCTGTAGTTCAGAGAGAGAGAAAGACAGTTAAAGGTGGGTGGAGCTAATTTTTATTTAATATATATATATATATTTTTTCTTTAATAAATAAAACAAATATTAAACAATAATTTATTGTGCAGTTAACAAAAGTACAAGAAACATTAAAAACCAAACGTATAAATTAACTACAACATTACCATAGCCCACCCCCACTAGCCATTACATTACAAATCCCTAATTACAACAGGTATTTTTTTATTTTTGTGCTTTGTACAGGGAGATCTCCAGTCTATGCAATTCCATACTTAAAATAATGAAGCTCTCCACATCAACAGTTCTTCCACTAATAGTGAGATTGGCTTCCTTTGTGTGATGGGTGGTAAAATGTTTCCCCCTCTTCTCATGTTTGCACTTTTTTGATCTATGTCTGTACTTGAAAGTGCTAGACCCTGGTTCTGTGCCCAGTACAGGAATTGCACAAATAAGTCTCCTGGATCCAAGATGGTGTTGGTTGAACTGGTTTTCAGGATTACTTTCATGGACAATCTTTGCCTTTACCAATACTTTTGACTACTGTACAGTTATTTAAGTGAACGTTCCCTGTTAGAAAAAAATGTACATCAGAAGCTTGCTATATCAGTATTAGTAGTTAAACCCTCCCCTCACACCCCATCAGTAGTCCGCTTTTCCCAAAGTCCTCCCTATAGTTGTTCAGAGTAATGGGCCCATGTGAGGTCCTTAAGCAAATAAATCTGAAAATGGTACATTACAAGAGAATGGAAAACATTACATTTTTTATGACTGCGAAGAACTAGGCAACAGGGCATCTCAAAATTCATTGGAGGCCTTGTCTTGTAGCCCATTCTCATCATGCTTACTGTAGGTAACTAGAGGGTTAATGATGGGCATCAGTATTGTGCCCAGGTATGTCTATGCATTTTAATGTAAAATGTATATGTTATGCTTCAACTTCTGTGACACTGTTCTGGTCTGGAGATTATGGACATGCAGGAGTTTGTGAATGCTTGGGCTAACCTGAATTTCCCTGAAAAGTGGCTTTTAATCACTGTTCTACTGCACTGTGTTAATCTCAGGCATTGAATGACTGGGAAAATGAGCCCATTGTGGTGGGCCTTTGTGAGATTCCCTGTGCGGAGGTCAGCAGTGGATCGTGAAGAGACAGTGCTGTGGTCTGATGCAACTGGCGGAGCTGTGGGCTCGGGAGCTGGAGCAAAGTACCAGGAGCTAATAACGAGCTCTCTGGGAGGATCCTCTTGCTGGGAAGCTGCAGTCTTTTTGTGCAGCATCGACAGGAGCCGATTTCAGTGCTGGATAGTGAGGGTGGGTATCATTGGAGATACTGTAGACCCCAGGGAATAATCATGGCACCATTGCAGAGGAGACCAGAAACCTGTCTTCATCTGGAGGAGCACTGCTTTGGGAACCAAGCAACTTCCAGAGGTCTGGGACATCTAGCTACAGTGAGTGGTGGTTCCCACCACAAGGGGCTAGGTAACATCTCTGCCCTTTTTTTCCTTTGTGAGATTCAGGACATTTTGGGGTATCCACAGTCTGTGGATAGATGTCCCCACCACCAAAACAGGAACGTAGCCAGTTGACTACCAATGACCAGGAGACTACCAGTCACTTTTCATGTTTTATTCTCTGAACATCTGGGAAGTTACCAGAGGACTGGGGTTGACTTTGTAGACTGTTTTAGGCTCACCTTGAGCCCTCACAAGTACAAAGAGAGCCCCGAGTCACTTAGCTTAGGCGGCATCCTGGGGGACAATGATCAAACCCTTTTTCTGTGAGCGTTTGCCATTTCCTTTTTTCTGTATATATCCCTGTTGTTGTGTCCCCTTATTATAAATCCAAAGTTTATTTTACTTCCTGTGTCTAGCCACTGTAACCTTGGTCTCTGGAAAGCCCTAGGGACTATACAAGGTTTGAGCCTTCCCTACAGAATCTGGTAGCACGGGATACCTAACACTCTGGACACACATCAGGGACCTCCGGACCCCCTGATGTGACAATGATAATTACAACTGACACTCGATAATAATTACGAGGTCAATGAATGATTAATATTACATACCTGTTCCTATCCTGTTTTTTCAATACCACCAGAAACACATTTTTGATATGGTTGATATAGTTGTAGTTGCATTAATGCCAGTACTTTTTCATCCCTTTCAATAGTTCATCTTTGTTTTGCAGATTTTGAAGGTTTCTCAGTATCAACACCTTGTTTGTATAGAAACCACATTTAGTGACACAGAACATCACTATTGGCTGATTAAGGTAACAACTGCCTTTCAGCATCTCTTAACATGGTAGTTCCTGCACACATGTGCATTAATTTGATTAAACACAAACGGTATTCGTTACATTGAATAGGTGTAGAGTACGCATGCACAGTAAATTAATGGAACACATACTGTATGCATTCCATTCTATTGGCATATACCTGTTCCATGCATGTGCCCAAAATCAGTGGAATGCTTATGCGTTCCATACAGTATACATAGAGCGCAGATGCACGGTGATATTGCGACAAAGTAGCTCAGTATTTCTTAAATATCTTACATGTGAAACTGTAAAAGAGACAGCCAGGACATGTTTGTGGAAGAAGATTGTATTATTTTTCCAAGGTCTTTCTTATTTCTGATATGTAATAAATATTTTCATAAATCTTACACAGGTTATTGTAATTTACTTTAATATATATTTCCTAATTTATAAAGACTGACTGTGTTATCTGAAGTTTTCTAGCATTGAAAGAGTACTGTGTATGGGAATAAGGGGTGGGTTGCATTACACAGAACAGTACAAAACCTGCAATACTGTAGCAATAGCCTGTGCATTGAAATTACAGCTCAACCCCGTTATAACGCGATCCGTTACAATGCGAATTAGCTTATAATGCGATGCAAGCGTGGCTCCCAATTTTCGTGTTTATGAATACTTTACAACACGATTATTGGTATCTTAAATACTTTATTGTACAATGCATACAATTGTTCATTATTTAGACACAATCCACCTATAATGCAATGTGATTCTTTGGACCCAGCGTTATAAGGGGGTTGAGCTGTAGCTTAAAGACATACTAGCACCACCTATCATTACTGCAAAGTAGTTACTGTAGCTACAAAACACAACTGAGCAGCTGTGCAAAGACGTGCAAACAATTACCAGGGAATTGCACTAGGTTTTGCATGGTCATGGGAACAGTGTCTTGCTACATCTGTATGTTCCAGCTGATGTCCCTTGATGTTTTATAATGAAAACCCCTGCTGTTATCTTCCCTTTGTCTCTTTGAGTTCTAATTTTGAATTATTCAGAAAGGTTGAATGGTTGAAAACCATTCAGTTACTGTAGCTGCCAATTTACTGTATCCCTTTTGTTTGTATTTATCAATATCCCTAGACATGATGCATGTTTTCTCTCTCGGTTTCTGTTTTCTGTCTTTCAATTCCGCATAATAGAGTGATACATATTGCTGTCAAAACATGTGGTACTTTTAATTGTTGATCATATTATAATATAGTACATTATGCAGTTTAAGGTTCAAACATTACAAAAAACATTAGAGACTTCTAAGTGCATTTCTCTATTGCTTTTGCTGTTTGTATTACACACTGCTTGTGTAGTAAAGTACTGAGTTGGAACTTCCCTCCGCAAAGACACCTTTTTTTCCTGTTGGACTTGTCAGTTGAGTTTGAATACAGATTCTGTACTGTAAAGCTGGTAGTGGTTCCAAACTGGACATAATAGGATTATGGTGAGTGAAGAGTTTGCCAAAAACACAAAGAAATATGGGGTCAGAAAAAAAATATGGCTCTGGGTACACTAGGTTAACCTATAGTTTGGCAACATCCAATAAACACAGCATTGTGGAATTGTGCTCAGCCTGTGAAATTATACCAAGCAGGTAATGAAAACCATTATATCCTTGTCATCAAAGCCATAATGACTGCTAAGTAGTGTATTTTGTCTTTATTTCAGCAAAATTGTCATTTTAACCTTTAGATTAAGAGAATTATATTACAGCACCATCTGTCTGTGCATCATTACTATGTAGTCTTAAACAAATCAAACAAGTTAATAAAAACAGATTACCTGACATTGAAGCATACTTTAGGTTTCCATATTTTACAGCATAACATTACATTTATTTTTACATGATCCAAAGTCTTTTCAAATGAGATTTTACACTATTTCACACTTATATTCTATTTTAAGATATATTTTTTTACATATTTGTCATTAGCATAATACTATCTATGCAGATACTGGAAATGTATTTGCTGCACAAAAAGGTAAATTGTTTATTGTTTATTTCAATGGCTGAATCATTTTTTTAGAGTCCTATTAACTTTCAGATTTTTACTATACTCTGTTCTGTATTGTAGAGGCTAAATATGTTGAAAATTGTTTTTAATGTTGTGGAATGCCATGCACATCAGGTTTAAAATAGGATGTCTGTCTGCACTGGATTGTGTACTCCTATCACTGTTAGGCCTCGGGCATGTCAGCGTTTATGCGCTGACCCGTGCTGAGGCGCACTGCTGCTCGGCAGTGAGCCCCTGCAGCCGCAATGAGAGCGGCTTTAGCAGGGGCTCGCTTACACTTCCGCAAGCGTGCGGAAGCGCAAGTCTTAGCAAAATTTTTAATTCAAGCGCTCAAGGGAGCGCAGGGCTGGTCACGTGAGCGGTTCGCCCAATGAGGGCGTACCAGCTCCGTAATGTCACAGAACCCCCCCCCCCCCCCATCCCCTCACACGCCCCCGGACAGCACGCAGACCAAGGCCAGGGAAAGCACCCGCTTTCCCTCAGCCTCCGCGCGCCTCAGCACGGCTGCAGTCCTATGGACGCAGCCTAAAGTCATGAAGGACACAGCAATCTGATTCCCTAATAATGTACTGTATTAGTAAGGCAATGATGAATTTAAATGTAAGCGCCGTGATTGAGATTTGAAGCAAGTTGCAATCTTGGGGACATTTGTAAGCGGCTGCACAATAATACTGCAGTTTGTCAACCACACAGATGTCTTGTTTTTTTTGAGTGATCTGCAGTTTATCTTATAATATATATTATGGGCCATATTTAATGAGAAGTGCTAATCCGTAAGAAACATTACATGCCTGAAGACACCTTACAGCCCATTCACTTGAATGTGTCGTAAAGGGCCATATTTACTACTCTGTACTGTAGAAGGTGTTTAATGTAGTAGTTCAGCTTTGTAAATAATGTAATACATTGTAGAGATACTCAGGTTTGGAAAGGCTAATTCTGAGCCCTCCACCGGACTCTCCACAGTTCATATGAATCTGGACCATGGCTCAGGTCTTCCTTTCCATGCACAATGCCAAAATGAGTCAGAACCTCGTTTGTTTCAGATTTGGGCTTGGAAAGAAATACAGAGAACTCAGCAGCAGCCAATCTTGCTACATTTTTTCAGACCGATACGTGCTGCATCTCTTTCCCACCCTAGCTGCATTTCACAAGCTGCAGGGATAGAGGAATTCTGGTATTGCTGAAGTAGTGGCTCCTAAAGGGGTTTTTGAAGCAAGGGAGTCTGGTTCAAATCCTGGTGTCCTCTCCTTGTGATCTTGGACAAGTCACTTTATCTCCATGTGCCTTAGGCACCAAATAATAGATGGTAGGCTCTATGGGACAGGGACGTGTCTCTGCGAAGATTATATGTACAGCACTGCATACACTCTGGACTCTACACAAGAAAAAAACATAGTTATTATTATTGTGGCATTGGCCTTGGTACAAACCATAATGTTGTATTATCAAGCCATAACTCACTGGGTTTCTTCCCAAATAACATTCCTAATATGCAGAGCTCCATTCTGCAGTACTGATGCAATACTTTAAAATACATAGGGGAATTATTTGAAAAGAAAGAGAAAAAAGTTTTTTTATTGTACGTTTCCATAGTATTCAATAGCAGAAGTAATGGAGAATATCACAGAATATCCAGTCATAATGTGCCAGGGGAAGCAATAACCGTAGCTACTTTACATCTGTACTGAACTCGTATAGACTTTGAGACTAGAGAGGCAGGTTAGATGTCTCTGACTAGGACTGTCCCCAAGTACCCGACAGGTAACCTAAGGATGTTAAAGCAACAATCCCCCCCCTCTTTTTTATGTAACCCCCCCCCCTGCTTTTCTTTTTGGATGAGAACCAAGTTAAAATTCTCCTTCCAGCAAAGCAAAATGGCTGCCAAACCACAGACCAATAGGAAGCCGCAGTATCGTTGGTTGCGGTTTACTATTGGCATCCTTTTATCTTGGACTCCCCCTACTTCCCATCCTAGGAAAAATAGGGAGGTTGGTATGGGGTGGATTGCTGCTTTAGCCAAAATATAAACTAAATAATTATTACAGCTAAACCCCGTTATAACGCGGTGCTCGGGGTCCACCCCGAGTCCACCGCGTTAGTAACGGGGTCGCGCTAATTAAAAAAAAAAAATGGCCGCCGCGCTCCTGATCGGGAGTGAGGAGGGAAGGAAGTTAAATAAATAAATAAAAATTTAAAAATGGCGGCGATTCATCCGTCCTCCCTCTCAGCCCCCTGGTTTTGCACGTGTCTGTGTCCTCCCAGCGTGTGTGTGTGTGCGTGCGTGTGTGAGAGAGAGAGAGACAGTGTGTGTGTGTGTGTGTGTGGGTGTGTGTGGGTGTGTGTGTGTGTGTGTGTGTGTGTGTGTGTGTGTGTGTGTGTGTGTGTGTGTGTGTGTGTGTGTGTGTGTGTGTGTGTGTGTGTGTGTGTGTGTGATGGTGAGAAGGGGTGGGCAGGGTGAGGAGACACTAATCTACCGGAGTCACTCACCTAAAAGTTGCAATATAGCAATGCTAACAGTGCATCTCTCAGGCTTTAATGCAGGGTCCCCTACCTGTTCGTCATCACCGCTATGCCCAGCATCAGAGCCGCTGTGCGGGGTCAGGGAGGGTGTGACAGATACCAGCACCTCGCACAGCCTGCGGGACTTGGGTTAGCTGCAGCTCCGGTCACTGAGTCCTGGTGAGCGGCGGGAAGGAGGGAGAGGGGTGGGGAGGAGAGGCTGGGAGAGGGTCCCAGAGCGCGAGGCTCCCCCTCCCCGGCCGGGTCCACCACGCCCGGCTCTGACTCACCTCCGCCCACCCTGCACTGCAAATCACCCGGGCAGGAGGAGTTGCCATAGAGACAAAGGGGGGTAAAGGATGCAAGCCACGCCCACTTACCTCCTCCTATATGGCACCAATGACTGCAGAACAAGCATCCCACATCCGGGCACTCTTACTGCCTGGCCTCATTCAGTCGCCCCGCCCACAGCCCTCTTCTTGTCAATCAAGCCGTCCGCTCTCCGCCCCCTGCGGGTGATGTCATTATTCCAACCTCCACCGGGCTGGTTGGCTGCTGACATGTGAAAAACGGGCTGGTGGGCTGCTGACATGTGAAAAACGGGCTGGTGGGCTGCTGACATGTGAGAGGGGGGGGGTGGGCTGCTGACATGTGAGAGGGGGGGGGGGGGGCTGCTGACATGTGAGAGGGGGGGGGGTGGGCTGCTGACATGTGAGAGGGGGGGTGGGGAGGGGGGGGTGGGCTGCTGACATGTGAGAGGGGGGGGGGGGTGGGCTGCTGACATGTGAGAGGGGGGGGGTGGGCTGCTGACATGTGAGAGGGGGGGGGTGGGCTGCTGACATGTGAGGGGGGGTGGGCTGCTGACATGTGAGTGTATTGTGAGAGCTGTGTGCAGTAAGTGTGAGCAATGAGCAGTGTCTGTGCAGTGTGTGTCAGTGTGTGTCAGTGTGTGTCAGTGTGTGTCAGTGTGAGGAGTGTGTGTGCAGTGTGCAGTGTGTGTCAGTGTGAACAGTGTGTGTGCAGTGTGTGTCAGTGTGCAGTGTGTGTCAGTGTGAGCAATGAGCAGTGTGTGCAGTGTGAGCAATGAGCAGTGTCTGTGCAGTGTGTGTCAGTGTGAGCAGTGTGTGCAGTGTGTGTCAGTGTGAGCAGTGTGCAGTGTGTGTCAGTGTGAGCAATGAGCAGTGTGTCAGTGTGTGCAGTGTGAGCAATGAGCAGTGTCTGTGCAGTGTGTGTCAGTGTGAGCAGTGTGTGTCAGTGTCAGCAGTGTGCAGTGTGTGTCAGTGTGAGCAATGAGCAGTGTGTCAGTGTGTGCAGTGTGAGCAATGAGCAGTGTGTGTGCAGTGTGTCAGTGTGTGCAGTGTGAGCAAAGTGTGTGTGCAGTGTGCAGTGTGTGTGCAGTGTGTGTGCAGTGGCAGTGTGTGCAGGGTGTGTGCAGTGTGTGTGCAGTGTGTCAGTGTGAGCAATGTGCAGTGTGTGTGCAGTGTGTCAGTGTGAGCAATGAGCAGTGTGTGTGCAGTGTGCAGTGTGCAGTGTGCAGTGTGGCAGTTTTTTTTAAAAACGGGAGCCACGGGAAAACCGCGTTATAACCGAATCGCGGTATAACGAGGCGCGTTATAACGGGGTTTAGCTGTACATAGAAAACAACTTAAGGATATAAACCAACAGACGTTAGGCAAAACCATAACCAATACTAAAACCTAAAATTATTTTTAGAGGCAAAAGCAAAACACCATGCAAATTAGGTTTCTCTAATAAAATGTTAATTTTTAGACATCAAAACTATTTCCAGTGTCATGGAATAAATATTTGGAATTTGTTTAATATATATACTATATTTAAACACTCACAGACATGTTTCAACCACCCTGTGAGTGGTTATTCGGGCTTTGCATCTGAGTCCCATGCTGTGCTTAAAAGCTGTGCTAACAGCGAGCATTAGCTTATAAGGGTTCAATGTAAAAATGGATTTCAGGCAAAAGGTGACATGGTGTGCTCATTTGCATGTCAATTCCCAGAATCTGTTGCTGCATTGGAAGCACTGTATGCTAGGTGATAATGGTGAAGGGCAGGGTTGCAGACCTGTCTAAGACATGTGAATGTGCACACAAGTGAGCTTTTTATTTGATATATGTAATATATATATTCACACCTACAGTATACAGATATGGATGGCTATAGTTATAGAAGTACATATACACATACACAATCACCACACTTATTAAGGTTATGGTGGGTAAAAAAAAGTGACAAAAACTCTCCACAGTAAAGCATATAGCAACTGTAAATATTACTGTATATTCATTTGCATGTTGCAGGGTTGCAGACCTGTCTAAGACATACAAATGAATATACAGTAATATTTACAGTTGATATATATATATATATATATATAATACAGTGTTCGACAAACCTATACATTTGCACGCCCCGGGCTAGTGGATTTAACATCGTGGCGAGCGCCTATTGGCCCAAGCAGCACACATTTGGTACTAGGTGGCGAGAAGATTTTTTTGTTCGGCGAGTAGATTTTTTGGTGATTTGTCGACCAATATATATATATATATATATATATATATATATATATATATATATATATATATATATATATATATATATATATATATATATATAAAACCAAAAAATAAATAGATGATACCGTTCTGTGGCTAACGAAATGCTTTTATTTGTGCGAGCTTTCGAGATACACTGATCTCTTCTTCCGGCGATGTTACAATTGTATATATATGTGTGTGTGTGTGTGTGTGTGTGTGTGTGTGTGTGTGTGTGTGTGTGTGTGTGTGTGTGTGTGTGTGTGTGTGTGTCAAAAGGAGTGCTAGTGGGCATGGCTAAATGTATACAACAAAATAAAGGTTTAAGCTCGCCCCTCCCCACTTTCCAAGTTGGCAGGTCATTTTCATTTTGCTGGGTTACGACAGATCCAATGCTGATCATTCTTCCTGTAATTATACAGGTAAATAAGAATTTTAGCTCAGGGAGTGTTAGGACCTGCTAACGGTCATACCTTGAAGTTGGCAGCAGGCTTAAGATGCTTTGGCCAAAGGGTTGAACTAAATGACCCTTTTTCAAGAGAATATATAGGTATTGCACTGTGTATTTTTGTCACATTGGAAGTAGCTTTGGGTGTCTGATTTAAAAAAAAACAGTTTATTTTTGGTATTTAACTTTCTATCTCAAAAGTGTTGCTAGCTTTTTAGGCAAAAAAAAAAAAAAGAGGATGATTAACAGAGTTTATGAAGTAGACTGGATTCATTACATTCTTATATTCGCCAAAGAACATCAAGAATTGACAAAAAAAACTGGTATGTTCGACGGCAGAGCAAGTAAAATCCACCTCCTCCCCCCAAGTATGTGCACCGGCCCTTCCCTCAGTATATGACTCCCCACACCCCATTGCCCTACCTATGGGGTCTTACCCGACTGCTGAGGGGACCCACCTAGGTCCGATGGTGGAAGTTGGGCCGACATCCGGTGGGGTATAACACTGTATTAGGACCGGGGGTTGGCCCCCTGTGGGAGGCAGGGTTGCCACCTTCTGCTGAATGATAACCCGGGCTTTTTAAAAAAAATGTTTATCTGTCTTACCTTTTCCGGTGGCATCATCATCTGGCGGCATCTCCCCTGCATGCTCCCGTCAAAACGGCTCTGCGATATGACAGCGGGAGTCACGTGATGTCATGGCAATGCAACGCCATTTGAAGTCGTGGAGCAATTTTGATGGGAGCATACAGAGGGATACAGTATGTCTCCCGAGAAGTCAGTGAAGACTTCAAGGTCGGACCGCTGGGGCGCTCCTCCCTGGCTGTCCTCTGCCGCCCTGCTTCAAGTTCGCTCTCTCCAACGGTCCAACTTGTCTGACGTCCTTCACCCAGAGATTTTACATCATAACCCGTAGCCTGGGGATAAGTATCCTAACCTGTAGTTTCCGAGTCAAATCCAAAGTGGTGGCAACCCTGGTGACAGGCAACAGAACAACGTCACTCCAGAAGTAGGGGATAGGGATACAGAGTGAACTTTACAGAACTGTCAGAACACTCTATTCCGACTGCTAAAATAAGTGCCGGAACAGTGCAGAATTGTGGGAGAATTGGACTCTGAAGGCCATGAGCCCAGTACAGCTGAACCAACTGTATGTTGGGTACTGGGTATGTTACTGGGTTTTTTTTTTTTTTTACTGAAAGAATAAAATAATTTCTAGATTTACTACTACAAAATGGTGTTGAAAGTTCTCATTGAGAACTGCAAGAGCTGAACTAAATTTGTAAACCGGCAGAAAGCTCAGCACTAATCTCTTATGCTCGCTCAAATCTTGATCTGCATACAAGTATAATTATATTCGAGTATAGTATACTGTGATGAAATGCTAACATGGCATGTCATTGGAGGGGCAAAGGTAACAGAGTTACTGATTGAAAAATGATGAAATGCTGATTACTTTATTGATTTGTGAATTGTCCTTGTTTACTGGAAGAATGTATTTAACATTAGCTTTTGTAAAACAAAAAAAAGATTTTCAACCCAACACAAATTATTCTAGAATTTTCCTTTGTTTATTTCAGGATGATTTATTTTTGTAAATTGTCCCAGCATCATACACAGCCTTGTACTGTGCTGTGATCTTACATGCAGAATGATAATGTTATGTCTGGGACAATGGTGCTTATTATTCTGTAAAGTGCCTATAAAGTAAATGGGATTTATTCTTGGTCAATGTCTGTAACGAGTGCTCAACGCAAACAGGACGGAACTGCGAGGCCGAGGTGGGGATTTGTAAACACTGACCTGAAGCTTAGAATCCACGTCCGGTGTGCAGGTTCATCGTCGTGTAGCCGGGTCAGTGTTTGGAGAGGTAAGGTCATAGATATACTCACCGTGATCGAGGGTAGAAGACTTAAGGATAGTACAGGTCACTTAGCCGAGGTCGAGGGTAGTAGAAGGTAGAGTGGTAGATATCCGAGCCGAGGTCGAGAGTTGCAAAGGTAGACTGGTAGATATCCAAGGGGGGGTTGAGGGTTGCAGAAGGTAGAGTGGTAGAGATCCAAGCCGAGGTTGAGGGTTACAGAGGTCCGGGAAGTAGGGTAGGAATCCGTGGTCAAGGTAACTGGAATGCAAGGCAAGGTAACGCAAGACAAGGAAGGCAGGGTACGGAAAGCATAAGCTTGTGTACAGCACTTCGTCACTAGGTAGAGACTACTATGCTCAGCCGATTTGGAGCAAGGATCGCTGAGCATATAAAGGTCGGTGAACCAATTGGATGAGAGGCACAATACTGAAGCAGATGATTGACTCTTGATTGTAGAGCCAATCCAAGACAAGGAGCACAGCTGAATATGATAATCACTACCGCACCACATGATCGTCACGGGCGGAGTTAGCACTGCATGTGTCCTAGATGAATCAGTGTTCTGATGTCAGTACTAACTTGTGTTTGGATCCTGCGCCGGACTACCCATGGATGGTGCCTGCGCACGATCCTGTCCACATGAGGTGCGTCACTGGGGTCGTCACAAGACACGTCACGGAGGTGTGGCCTAAGCCCGATCCTCACAATGTCTTGACCAAGTATACCAAAAGCTTACACTAGGATTTGAACCAGGTTGTCCAACTAAGATTCTCGTCTTTATACTAGGCTACTGCTCCTTTAAGAGGATATAGTTATTAATAATTCTTAGTATTCGGGACTGATGCAGACCAAAACCATATATCTAGTCATTGCAGAATTACTGCATTATGCATAGGACATAAAAAAAACCTGTACAATTCCATCCCAGGCCCTTCCAAATCAATAAGCATCAACATCGTTTTATGCTATCCTCTTTAACACGTAGTGACTAGTCATTTGGGGTTTCATCTCATGGCATATCATACATACTTACAATTTATTTAGCAAACATTCTGTCAACATTTCATGGATGAAACAAAAATAAACTACACCACAAGTCAATTCTGCAGCAAGCAATACTGTAAATGGCATAGTTGTCTGTATACTGTTTACTTATTTTTTGTATAGTACTGCAGTTTAATTTTTTTTAATGTATATGTAAAGCAAATAGTCGCATGTAAGAGGTATAGATTTTTAGTGATGCAAACACACATGTAAAAAATAATTCAAATCTGTATATAAAATTCCACATCATAATGGAACATATTTACTCTCTCTAATACATTTTATATCACACTCTCAATCCTTCAGACAAGCAATTTTTAATAGATTTGTCAGTTCAGCCACAGGTATGCTTGCATATATTACCTTGTTGCAAGCCCAGTGAATGTTGTTCAGTTTGATTCTTTTCTCAGGCTGTTTCTGTTCTAAATAACTGAAGCCCTCTGCTGTGAGGGTGGACATATCCTTGACAACATCACGGTGGTTTTGTAAGGTTAGTTCATGCTAATTTTTCAATCATGATTTCTTTTGCAGAAGCTTGATAGAAACAGCAGCCTTGATATTGAATGATTCAGTTGATCATCTTGAAACACAGCTTTACTTTAGATGGAAGTGACAGATAACTGCTCTGTTGAAGAGACTTAACGTTTAAGAAAGATGTATCTTTGCAACCACACATATACTGCATACACATATATTACAAAAATGAATTACAGTCATTCGTGTTTCATAAGGAAGGGCCTATAAAATGTTCAAGGTCCTATTTTACATGCAAATCCCCAATTATAGTATGTAGCACAGATGTAGCAGCTGTTAATGTTCCCGCTGGTGCGTTTCAATAGGTTACACATAACGTGCCGGCGTGAGCAGATTCCTTTTTAATGGCATTAGCTGCGCACGAGAAAGGGGTGGGGCTACCGGACTATTGTACATGCAAGTGCAATAATGCCTTCTACATCTGTAGCTATATTATATACAGTATCAAAACCCTTTTTGCCCCATTTCCTATGATCAAACTCAGTTGTTCTATATTTAGGTACTTTGAAAGGAGACATAAACAAATGAATGACCTTTCTTGGCCTTCCCTAGAAAATGAAAATACATTGATCCATATTTACTAAGTGGTGCCACTCCATAAGACACCGTCTGGCACGGGAAGACCCTTTATAACCTAATCACTTCGTGAATGTAGCAATCCCTCTCTTTTCTTCCCAGAAAACAAAAAAGGAAATACAATAATGTACTCTGGGAATATACTTTTTCCTACTGGTACACTGCTGATAGTAATGGGACAGTTGGAAATCCAACAGTTCTACTATAGGGCCAAGAGACGACCTGGTAATATTTGGGGATGATACCTTATAAAAGTAAGGGACCTTTTCAATCTTGTATCATTGCAGTAGGCTCATGGTTGCTGTATTACTCTCAAGTTACTTAGGGCAAAAGGGAGGATGTATTGTTGAGGATCTATGCTCCACCATCACTATACATAGTTGGGTCTACTCTGTAGGGGTTATTCTTTAACTGCAACAGGGCCAATCAGGGCACTATCCCACAGAAACTCCAATTGACATCAATATGAGTTTCAGGGCAATTGTTCCCTTATCGGCACTATCACAGTTTAACAAATAATGTCCAATGTTGCAGAGATGTGCTATAATAATATCCCAGGCTGAATATGGAGATAGCTGTCTTTGTAGAGAGCCAGCATTGTGGCAGGCTTCATTACTTAATGGTCCCCAACTTTAAGTTGCGAGATACATCTTTCAGATATACCTCACGGTAACAACTGAGGTTTATAATAAGAAGACGGAAATTCGAGCTCAAAAATCACTTATGTCTAATGTGAATATCAAACGTGATGAATTGAGTATAAAACATGTGAAAACACTCTAAAAAATATCAAAGTATATCATATATATACTTGTGAATAGTGCAGCTCAGACGAAACAAGACTTTTTCCAATCATCAAACAAACAAGAAGCAGGAATGCGGAGCGCCAAATATCCCAGTATATATGTGAAACAAAAAGAAAGAGATATATAGTGCAACAATGTATACAGTAAATATTCTGCGCTGAAATGAGCAAGATCAATCCAACCCATGTGATTGTTAAAATCAGGCATTTTCTAACGGCCTTGGACATTTGATCGTGGCTGTTTCGCCATGACCAAATGGCCACCGGTGCTTCACCGCAACTCACCCCTCTGATATATATATCAGAGTCACTCCACTCCCCATTTGTTGCTTCAGCCACAATCCATGTCGGGCAAATAAGTGCTTCATTCATTTAAAGTGCTTCTCCCCAACACTAGATCTGCTGGACATTTTTTGGACACAGTTTTGGACATTTATTTATCCTCTATTTTTTATCCATATATATTATTTTATTGTTATTTATGCTTTTTCTGTATTTGTGTCATTTGTACATCCAGTAACCAACCTTTATTGCCTTTTTTAAATTTTCCCTTATTTTTAACAGCCACATAGGATTGCGCTTTATTCTCTCTCAATTCTTTAGGATACGCATATCTTTTTAGAGCTGCATCCTATGGCCTATTTTCTCCTGACCAGTGCCTGATATTCTTTACACAATATTATTACATTTTATTATCACTTATAATTTCACCTAGTGCTATTCCTAGCGCTGATTTGTTTTTTGTTTTATATATATACATATATATATATATATATATATATATATATATATATATATTGTGATGCCGACACCACATTGCAGTCTCTTTTATCCCAAATGAGGCAGGAAACGCTGTATTTCTCTATACTTGGGGTTTATTTACAGGGATAAATAATACGAATAGGCCCACCATCCCTTTAAGAAAAACAAATAAAATCCTATCCCTATTCAGGGAACTAACTGATTTCTCAGGCCCTTACTATCAGGGCCGCCAGCTAAGCCGGTTGTCAGCCCAAAACATGCTCTGGCATAAGCAATACAGTAACAGCACAGTCTTTGTAAACAATAGAAAGGGTCTTCCTTATCTTAGTCCGTCTGGCGTTGTTCCTGCTTCAGCACAGTCTATCGTCCTTCCTTCTTCTCTTAGGGATATAACCTCACGGGAGCTCAGGGAAACTCCTGTGTTCCTCTGTAACCAGCCATCACTGCTTCAGCACAACTCTCTCAGCAGGGTCTCTCACGCTTCTTTAGCCAGCCTCCATTAGCTGGGGAGCTCCTCTGTCTCCCTCCCCCTTCTCTGGGGAAAACTGTCTCTCAGTGCCTTGCTGCTTCCATACTTTTAAGGCACTTCCTGATTAGCCAGCAGGTGAGTTATCTCTATTTAGGTGTTCTTGACAACTCCAGGGAGGATTAACTCTTTCCAGCACCTAGATGCCAGTGCTGGTATCAATATATATATATATATATATATATATATATATATATTATATATATATATATATATATATGTATATATATATATATATATATGTAGAGGTCTCAGTACCGTGTTAGCCGAACTTCAATAATCAAAAAATAAATAGATGATACCGTTCTGTGGCTAACGAAATGCTTTTATTTGTGCGAGCTTTCGAGATACACTGATCTCTTCTTCTGGCGATGTTACAATGAATGAAGCAAGCAAAGCTATACTATAAACAGTGTCTATTGGAATGTTATCTGTGCTGGTCCTTCCCCCGGTGTGGATGTGTTTTATGGCTGGAGGTGTCAAAAGGTACCTGAAAGCAACTGATGAAAGAGTGTGTATGTGTATCAGTGTGAATTAACATGAATGGAGAGCCCACAGTATATACAGTGCTTTATAAAAGGTGTGTGGAGTGGGAGCGGATATAAATGGTGTGGGTGGGTGTGGAAATGTGAGAGTTAGTAGCATAACTAAAAGTGTGTGTGGATACTATGTGGTCCCTATTGGTGTATAGGGATGGAAAAACATGGAGTATAAGTATGTGTGAGAGACAGCTGTGTGTGCATACATCTAGCACAGTATGTACAGACATGTCCTATAGCGCTCATGGGAAGAGAGTTCACTTGTGTCAGTAATGACTCATAAAATTTCGATCTGTTTAGGCCACTGCTAAATGTCCCGAACAGTTGCATAAATTTGTATTCATGCAACCGTCTCTCTTTCGGTGTTTTAAGATTACCTTTGAGTATGGCAACCCTCAGATCGTTCATCTTATGGCCAGAGTCAGAGAAATGTTCACCAACAGGACTGTCTCTTGTTCTGCGTGTGATGCTGTGGCGGTGCAGGTTCATTCTCTTGTTTAGCCCCTGCCCTGTCTCACCTATGTAGTAGCAGCCCCCTGGGCATTTCATGCACATGATGAGGTACACAACATTGCTGGAGGAACAGGTGAACCTTCCTCTGATTTTGTATTCCCGATTCCTGTGTGGTATTTGTATTGTGTCCGCTGTGTAGAGCATTGCGCAGGTTTTGCATCTTGGGTCCTGGCATGGTTTTGTCCCGCATTCAGTTGTACTGCTGAATACTTTACTCCTCACCATAATATTCTTGAGATTATGGGGTTGTCTGTATGATAATAAGGGTGCTTCAAGGAAGACCTGTTGCAGTCTTGTATCTTCCTGGAGGATGGGTTGTAGTTTCCTGGCGATCTTGTGTAGGGCTCCTAGGTGTGGGTTATATGTGACCACCAAAGGTACCCTGTCGCTTGTCTCCTTCTGTTTGTATTCAAGGAGATCAATTCTTGGTATTCTGGTGGCTTTGTGAATTTGCTGGTCTACAATTCTGTGGTTGTACCCACGGTTTATAAAGTCTGATCTCAAGGCTTTAATCCGCTGGTCTCTGTTTGCTGTGTTGGAGCATATCCGGTTGTATCGTATGGCTTGACTGTAGATGGTTGCATGTTTGGTGTGTGTCGGGTGGAAGCTGTTGTCCCTCAAATAGCTGGCTCTGTCTGTAGGTTTGCGGTATACAGAAGTCTGTAGTTGGTTGTTCTTTATAGTAATGGTGGTGTCTAGGAAATGTACTTCATCCGGAGAATGGGTGAGTTTGAGGTTGATGGTCGGGTGGAACGTATTGAAGTTGTCATAGAACTGTAGGAGGTCCTGTTCGCCAGAGGTCCAAATCACCTGTTCCTCCAGCAATGTCGTGTACCTCATCATGTGCATGAAATGCCCAGGGGGCTGCTACTACATAGGTGAGACAGGGCAGGGGCTAAACAAGAGAATGAACCTGCACCGCCACAGCATCACACGCGGAACAAGAGACAGTCTTGTTGGCGAACATTTTTCTGACTCTGGCCATAAGATGAACGATCTGAGGGTTGCCATACTCAAAGGTAATCTTAAAACACCAAAAGAGAGACGGTTGCATGAATACAAATGTATGCAACTGTTCGGGACACTTAGTAGTGGCCTAAACAGAGATCGAAATGTTATGAGTCATTACTGACACAAGTGAACTCTCTTCCCATGAGCGCTATAGGCCATGTCTGTACATACTGTGCTATATGTATGCACACACAGCTGTCTCACACACATACTTATACTCCTTGTTTTTCCATCCCTATACACCAATAGGGACCACATAGTATCCACACACACTTTTAGTTATGCTGCTAACTCTCACATTTCCACACCCACCCACACCATTTATATCCGCTCCCACTCCACACACCTTTTATAAAGCACTGTATATACTGTGGGCTCTCCATTCATGTTAATTCACACTGATACACATTCACACTCTTTCATCATTTGCTTTCAGGTACCTTTTGACACCTCCAGCCATAAAACACATCCACACCGGGGGAAGGACCAGCACAGATAACATTCCAATAGACACTGTTTATAGTATAGCTTTTGCTTGCTTCATTCATTTTAACATCGCCGGAAGAAGAGATCAGTGTATCTCGAAAGCTCGCACAAATAAAAGCATTTCGTTAGCCACAGAACGGTATCATCTATTTATTTTTTGATTTTATATATATATATACTGTATATATCAATGTGCAGTGTAACTAATGGATATAAATGGAAAGTGACAGATCCCCTGTCAGTTCAGTAGAACATTGAGAGTGTTTGGATGAGACACTGTTTTCCAGTTGAAATCCTTTATCTCTGCATTTTTACTGCAGCACGAAGCCGTCATTTTGGAGCAGTCTTTTTTTTTTAATAGCACTGTTACCTGCTTCTTTAATGGCATTTCATCCTGTTAACAGTAAAACAGGAAGGCAGGCAGAGAAATGAATTCTATAATTGCTCTATAATTGTACATATGACAGGTAATTTAACTTCAGCCATCAGTGAGGTATTCAGTTAAAGCTATTTTTCCTTTTGTGAAACTGATCTACTGTATGTTAAATTGTACCATTTTAAATCTTCTAAGACAGTACTTCTTAAGCCTATAACTAGTTAAATACATTTGGCTTGCAGAGCTGAAAATTCATATAATAACAGTGAAATTGCACTTTTACAATTACATGTGGAACTGTGAAAGCAATACTGACCATAGCTATCTTGTCAGAAATAACAAAATTATATATTTTGTTAAATATGCCCAGCACATCCTGCAGGGGGCACCAAATACAGGACAAAGAATATAATAACATCTGAATAGCTTTTGTAGGGAGCTGAAAGAAAGATTTCTTAGGCGTATGTGTGTGGATGTGTATATATATATATATATATATACAGTATATAAAGACACACACACACACACACACACTGTATGTATATGTGTGTGTCATCTAAGTTAGTTTGCTTTAATATCGCTTTGGTCTAGTCTTCTTTGATTCAAGGGGAATACAATTGTTTTTATTTGCAAACTTCATTTTCATATCTGAATATGTAGCATCACTTGCAACAATGACGGTTACTGTTGCAGTCTCACACACTACATTTTATAACTGCTTAAACCAACATAAATAATAGGAAAATAGCAAGCTCTAAAAAATACCATCACAATGCTGTAGCTTATGGGTAGCTGTAGTCAGCAGTATGTATCATGAACATTTTCTATGGAAATGCGGCCTTGCCTTTTAAAGAAGAACAATGCTTCTCTATTACTCTTCCAGGCTTCTGTTGATTAAACTAAAATCGGAATACTTCATATAATCGAAGACTGTCTAAGAAATGCCTGGGAAGTTCTTGGGTCTTGTGACTCAAGATGCCTCACAAAGTTCTTAGTGTTGTCCTCCACACACAGTCCTCTATGAAAAGAATTATCCAGCCATCCGGAATGATCACAGTAACCTCCCATGTAAATGTGACCTTCTCATTACTTCATAGAGTCTCAGTGTCTCTGTCTGTCATTCACAGAAGCACATTATTTCACTTGATTGAATCCTGTTTGGAAGCAAGACATTTGTAATTCTCTCCTCTGTCTGGTTCTCTCTCCACTTGCTTATTCTTTCTAAACCACCAGTCCCTAAAAAATAACTTTTCTGTATAATTTTGTGGAATATCTTTTCTAACTTGGCCTTGTAGTTCTGTTATGCGCCAAGAGGAACTGCAAAAAATAACATAGTTATAATTGCTACTTTACTGAAGGGCATTTAAGACATGCAAATGGTACAATTTTCTCTTCTGCATTACTGCTCTTTTTTTATGCCCTCTGCAATTTCTGATTGCTTTGCACCTGTGATAAACCTTACTGCAGATCATACCAAGCTATTCCATATGTCATTCTACCACAGTAATTTAGTCATAATAGTATAGAAACATAATCGCGTTCAAACACACCTTCCCCTTTGTGTCATGTGTGCAAATGTACAATCTACTAGAGTGTGGTCACTGCACTATATTATTGTTTATGTTTTAAATGGGCACATACAATCTATTTTACTAGCTACCAGTCCCATCCATCTCGGGTGTAATGTACTTTAATTCTATCACTTGACTTAAGTCAGTTTGTAAACATTATCTTAATAATGCTCTTTAAAACACTGCAGTGGTGTTTACTATGTACAGAGCATTGATTAAGACACAATTACAAAATTCTTAATAAATATTTCTGTTTTCACAGTTTTTGTCCACTAAGGTGCCATATGAAAGACATAATGACAGATCAGTTCAACATCAGGTAGAATTTTACTCTGTGTTCAAATAAAAATACACAGTTGGAGTAGTTTAGAGAAACAGACACATTTGTTATATACAGCCAGTGGGTATAAACTTATAGGGGACCATGTCATATGGTTTTGAAGCAAAAGGTGGCACTGTGTGCTTATTTGCATGTCATTTCCCAGAATCCCTTGATGCAGTGGAAGCACTGTATGCTGGGTGATAATGGTGCAAGGCAGGATTGCAGACCTGTCTAAGCCATGCAAATGAGCACACTATATATATATATATATATATATATATATATATATATATATATATATATATATATATTTATTGTGTGTAGTGGGGAGGGGATTCTTGTATGTATTGGGGAGGGTGTTGTGTGTATTGATGGAAGGGGGGTTAATTTATGTATTGGGTGGTTATTGTGTGTATTTGGCTAAAGGGGGATTATTGTACGTATCTGGGGAAAGGGGTTTATTGTTTGTATTGGGGAAGGGGGTTATTGTGTGTATTGAGGAGGCTTATTGACTGGGTGGAAGGGTTATTGAGTGTTGGCAGAGGGGTAATTGAGTGTGGGATGGGTTTTATTGAGTGTGGGGTGGGGGTTATATGTGGGAGAGAGACAGAGGTGGAGGTGTATGGAGAGAGAGAGAGGTGGGGGTGTATGGAGAGAGAGGTGGGGATTTAGGGGGGGAGAGAGAGTTGGGGGTTTAAGGGGGGGATAGAGGTGAGGGTGTAAGGGGGTAGAGAGAGGTAGGGGTGTAAGGGTGATTGAGGTGGTTGATTGATAAATTGCACTAGTGCTTTCTTTTTTTTTTTCTTTACAGAGAAATGTGAACAGAGTTAGGTGCCAAATAAGATACAAAATGTAATGAGAGTTCTGCTCATGAGATCTTACAATCTAGAGGGAATGAGGGACAATGTTGAAACAAAAGGTAGTATCTGCTCATTGTGAGCCGGAGTATGCCTCAGGATGGAGTATGGTCCAGCCGCAAAGCTAATCCCATTAAGGTTTGAGGGTGGGGATGTTTGGCGGTGTCAGGTAGCGGGGAGATTGGTCCAGCCGCACAACTGGTCCCCATAGGGTTGGAGGGGAGAGGTGGATAGTTGGATGTTAGAGGTATGTCAATAATTATTTATTACTTTTCTAACAAATGCTGAAATTCATTTACTTCCAAATCTCATTTGGGTAGGAAGTTACTAAATGGCTGTAATTGAAAACTACATCATAAGTGCTCCATATTGGCCGGCATTCAATAAACTCTTATATGGGGTTTCAGCGCTTAATCCTGTATAAACTGCCATTTACTTGAATGACAGTTTACACAGGAACGAGCTCTAACACCTACAGTATTATCTGAGCTTTGGGAAGATTTGGAAATTTCTTCCATATTGTGGTTTTCTCTTTGCCCAAATGACTGAAACAACACATGTTTGCAAAGCAAGTCAAACCACTCACAGACATGTTTCAACCTTGATGGGTTTCATCAGTGTGAGTTTGGTTTATACTTGCTTTGCAATATTTCTAGAGTGGGTAGGTTTCCATTATATACATTTCAAGTTATGGTGGGTGAAAAAGGCAACAAAAAACCTCCACCATTAGCATATAGCCAATAAAGAATATCACTTGTGAGCACATTCACATGTTTTAGACAGGTCTGCAACCCTGCCTTTCAACCATTATCACCTAGCATACAGTGCTTTCACCACAGCAAGGGATTCTGGGAAATGATATGCAAATGAGCACACAATGTGTCAACTTTTGCTTGGAATATCCATACACATGGAGCCCATTTAAGCAGATGCATCACCGTTCACACAGCTTTTAAGCACAGCATGGGACTAGCAAAGCAAGTCAAACCACTCACAGACATGTTTCAACCTTTATGGGTATCATCAGTGTGAGGTTGGTTTATACTTGCTTTGCAATATTTCTAGGCTGGGTAGGATATATATATATATATATATATATATATATATTTTTATTTTTTTTAAACTGTTGTATGTCCCTATGTCTCCCTGTGTCTAGGGGCAATCTGATTGGTCTGTCACTCAGCCTCTGGCCAATCAGATTGCTCCGTGGCCCGCCCCCTCTCATTGGCTTGCTTCTGTGGCCTCGACCAGCCCTCCTCCTCCTCGCACCACCGCCTGGCCACTCTCTTCTTCTCCCTCTCCTTCCTGTTCTGTCTCCCGCTGAGTCCCCCTGCCCCCGGGTATCATCCCCACCCTCGCACCACCGCCTGGCCACTCTCTTCTTCTCCCTCCTTTTCTGTCTCCCGCTGAGTCCCCCTGCCCCTGGGTATCACCCCCACCGGATATTGCCCCCCCTGCCCCCGGGTGTCACTCCCCCCCACTGCCCCCTTTGTCGGTCCCCCCTCCCTTTCCCCGGTGCCCCCCTGTCACCTGCGTGTTCCGAGCCGCCAGCGGCCTGGCGGTGCTCGCATGCGCGGCTGCTCCCGCTCCTCGGGTGGCTCACTGTCCTCCCAACGCCGGCTCGCGCATGCTCCATGGCGCCATGTGCACGGCGGCCTGTGCTGGTTGCTCTGCCCCCCACGCCCGGCTGCTCCCGCTCCTCGGGCGGCTCACCGTCCTCCCGACGCCGGCTTGCGCATGCTCCGGGTCGCACGGCGGCCTGCGCTGCATGCTCCACCCCCCACGCCCGGGACCGACCGGGCGGAGCGCCCGGGTTGGAGAGAGGCACCTTCTGGACCGGAGGGAGCTCAGAGAATGGACGGAGGGGGCTGGTGTCCCCCGGTGGGGGGGGGGGCGAAGCTGTGGCATCCTCACTGCAGTTGTTGTTGGTGCCCGAGGACATGTGTCTCACAGTGTGTGTGTGTGTGTGTCACTGTGTGTGTGTCACAGTGTGTGTATGTCACAGTGTGTGTGTGTCACAGTGTGCATGCGTCACAGTGTGCGTGCGTCACAGTGTGTGTGCGTGCGTGCGTCTCACTGTGTGTGTGTGTGTGTGTGTGCGTGCGTCTCACTGTGTGTGTGTGTGTGCGTGCGTGCGTCTCACTGTGTGTGTGTGTGTGTGCGTGCGTCTCACTGTGTGTGTGTGTGCGTGCGTCTCACTGTGTGCGTGCATCTCACTGTGTGTGCGTGCGTCTCACTGTGTGTGTGCGTGCGTCTCACTGTGTGTGTGTGTGCGCGCTTGCATGTGTCTCACTGTGTGTGCGCGTGCGTGTGTCTCACTGTATGTGTGTGTGTGTGTGCATGCGTGCGTCTCACTTTGTGTGTGTGCGTGTGTCTCACTGTGTGTGTGTGCGTGTGTGTCTCACTATGTGCTGCGCAGGGGGGGGGAACAGAGCTGCTCGGGGGGGGGGGAACAGCGACCGGAGCGGCGCAGGGGGGGGCACGGCCGGAGCTGTGTAGGGGGGGACACGCCCGGAGCTGTGTAGGGGGGGAGGGGAGAATGGCCGGCGCTGCGAAGGGGGGGGGGAGGACTGGAGCTGCGCGGGGGGGAGGCGGAGAGGGTCGTGGAGAGAGGAGGGAGCAGGAGGTTTTGGTCCCGGGCAGCGCCGGGTCTCTCAGCTAGTATATATATATATATCTAACATTATGTATATTATTTAAGTAATCATCCCCAAAGAACAGGTCATTATTGGCCAATAATGCTTTGGCTGGAAGGGTTGAAAGCCCGAGGCAAAGTCCCATAGTTCCATAGGATAAAGCTGGCACATATATATAATTGCTCATTATATATCTAACTTGCTTGGAGATGGACAATGATGCATCCATGAGTATAAATATTCCAATGAGTAGCAAGAAGCTCAAAGTGAAGAGTGTATATAATAAAGTCCTCTAGTGGACTAGTATGAACAGTACTGTCCTATATACCATAAATAAGAATAAGCACCCTAGAGCATAATAGCATTCACAATCTATCTCCCAATGTCCAAAGACTATGATATGGGAAAATGTAGATTACTCACATTCAGAGGCTTTCCGGTTCCTGTGCGTACATCACGCTGAAGATTTTGAGCAGTTGATGCAGGTATACCACTCTAACGCATTTCGCGCGTCTTGCGCTTTTTCAAAGAAAAAGCGCGAAACGTGTTAGAGTGGTATACTGTACCTGCATCCTCCATGTTGTCACTTAATTGATTAAAGCTATTTTTATTTAGCTCTTGGTTTGTAGCCACAATCTTTTTGCTTACTGTGCTCCCTTTTTTATTACCTGGATCAACTAACTAGATATATTATGTATCTCTCGTAAATACCTTCCCAATTTATCTTAAGCCCAAACACCATTTTCTGGATAATATAAGGAATAATATATTACCTAAATATCTCAATATAAAGTTATGTTTATTAGCATTAGATAATTCCTTCTAGCTACATATAGCTGATCAATCACTATAACATCAAGTGATACACTAATGTTTATCACTATGGAATAAAACCCCTTTTCCAGTCATTTATAAACCTATATTTACAAACTATTATAACACCAAGTGATTAATTGAAAGTGTTGCTTTAGAAATGAAACGTAAAAACAGAAAAAACAGGGGAGCAAGGGGTTAAAGAAATCAGGACACAAAAAACCCACAGATAGTCACAAATGGGGGTTAACACCCCTATTAAGGGATGATGGTAATGGTAATATTATAATTAAACTTACACGGCCTTGTGTAAGTGTTGGTATAGAGAGGTTTCTTTGATAAACACTCCAACTTGTCCCAGGAGGAGGAGGGGGGGTAGGGGTGATTATAATAGTCACAATAAATTACTTACACGGCCCTGTGTAAGTAAAGATGTGGTATAATAGTCTGTGGGGTTCAGCTTAACCCTTCCAAGATGTGGACCAGAATTAAGGCACAAAACTGTGTTCTTTAGATGAGAACTGCAGTCAAAGCTCCTCTTTTGGTTGCTTGGAGTTAGGCAATCCTTTTCATTCTCCCCGATCCAGCAGTTCAGAGGGTGAGTGAGGCACGGTATCAATATAAGGTTTCAAACAGAGCATTTATTAGATAAAAACAGCTGCACAAATAAACACAGGGATAACACTCACATAAAATAGTCTTTAGGCTCTTAGCCGTGTGTCAGTGAGACTTTTCCAGCTGCAAGAGCTGCTCCACTTCTGCATCCGGAGTGCAGGAGATGACACGCATCTGCTCAGGAGCAGGCTGTGGCTGTCAGGGTATTCACTGGCTACAGAAGCCTCGACTGGTCAAAATCAAATAGGGTTGGAGCAACGCATTTCGCCGTGAACACGGCTTCCTCAGGCTCTTAAATTGTAGTTGGGGTGGGTCTCATCAGTATATATATATACCCTCAGAATTGAATAATTGCATAATTGAAAAGGGGCTGTCACCATAAACACATCATTAAAGCTGGGTGGGTTAAACCACCCCTGCTATCTGGGTATCTGTGCTCAATATGGCTGCTTCTACCTCTATACAGAAAACATTCCTTAGCACCCTTTAATATTTATATATTTTATACAGTGATAATAATACAGAATGGGTTTTAAAAAAAAAAAAAAAAATTTAAAATACCATGAACTTCATCATTTCTATTTCTAACTGTGATTCTTTGGCCACTTTTAGTTTATGGACTCAGCCAAAAAACAAACGTTCACTTTACACACTCATTGTGAAATATTTAAAACATTAAAAACCAATTTATCACATGAAATTATACACATGTATATAAAATCTATTTCAGAAATATTACTTTATTCAATTTAAATCAGAATTAGTATAAGCTAAAAACAAATTAAAACTTGCATAAATTCATCATATTCGCAGATTAGCTATTAAATTAGTACTAGGGAAATGGGAGAAAAGGAATAAATATAAAGAAAAAATAGTTTAGTCATATTTTGTGTAAGATTATATATCAGACAACATCCTATTAAAAGTAAGCAAAAATTGGTAAATATCCTTATTCATCTTAAAATTGGTTTGGATATAGGTGGTTGAAAATGATCATACAACATAGAAAACACAAAAATGGGCAAAGTGCGTTTTATTATATGAAAGCTGCAATGTCCAAATCTATATTTAAACCATTGGGGGTGAGACTTTTTAGCTTATAGATCCAGAACGTCTCCCTTTGGCGGAGACGCTTGAGTCTATCGCCCCCCCTCCAGTTTTCTGTTACCAGCTCTAATCCCTATATATTAATCCCGAGGGGTTTCCTCCATGTTTTTGGTTTAAGTGCATGGATACACTGTGAGATAACAGGCCTCTCCTAATGTTCCCTATGTGCTCCAGTATGTGGACCCGCAAACTTCTTGTGGTACATTAGGAGAGGCGATCGAAGGTTGTCTTTGGTTAACCGATTGGAGTTATTAATTATCTATTACCTTGCACTATACTATTTTTTATTTCTGTTTCGTAACTTGGGGTAAGCGCCTAGTGTTTCTTTTTTTAGAAATGAAACGTAACATTGCTTATGACATGTTGTTACAGCTGTGTTAAAAAAGATATAGTAGTAACATTTAGTCAACTACATCTAATGTGGTTTCCTTTCTCTTAGTAGTATAGAAGGGGCCCATGATAATATACTGATTACCAATGTTAAACAACATGTATAAAATGAATGCAAATGTGAATTCTAACAGGGGTTTTCCTTGATATATGTATATTTTTAGAGATATTATAGGTAAAGTGAAACATTTAACACATGCAGTCATGTTTGAATTTTAAGAATAGTGTCATGAAAATATTTCAAGAAAATGACAGTGACAACAATCAAAGGAACTTTTATTAAACACACACCAGATGATACAAAGAATGAAAATGAGGACTTCCAAAGTTTGATTATAAGTAATTATTTTTTAATTGAAGGAACCTGATCTCCTTCAATGATCAGTATAAAAAGGTGTCAGATGGAGTAACAAATCATACCCCTGATGATGCCAAACTGGTGAAACAGGTAGGTTGACCCTAAACCTTGTGAGCCCTAATTTAAAAAAATCTACCTGTTCATTTTGGTGCCAAGTCCAAACGCCGACGGGACATCAGCTGTGAGCGTGGTGTTCGTGGAGGAAGTTACAAACAGCAGAATCTGACCGAGCACAAGGAGCAGCGTCTTTGCTGCATCGCATCTGCATTGCCATACCAGCAAACAGCATGGATAATTACCACTGCTAAAACAATACAGGTATCACCATATACTTATATCTCCCACAGCAGCGTTTATTCCATGAAGAGACCCCATAGCAGACCGCAAGTGCACAGCACAGATAGGCGGCAGTGGATCAGGTGTAGAGGACAGCGCTCACATCACGTTACAACTGTATGCTGCTGAAGTGGATTACGTGGAGGAAAACCAGTCCTGTTGAGCGCACAGGTACCTTACCAAAGCAGCATATACTCCCTGAGGAAAATCAGTTACTAACAGGACGCAAGTGCACAGCACTAGTAGACTACGGATCGGGTAAGAGAAAAGTCCTTTACATCAAGCCGCAACACTTTTTATACTGTGCATAAATGCTGAGATAGATCCAGCAGGAATTAAGGTGATACCAGAACATGTACTGATGAATTGGCATCTGCTCATGCAAGAGCATATATCAAATCGTATCCATACTAGCTCCACACCCTGCACCTCTAGAGTGACAGTAGCATATGGGGGAGGATACTTGCCAACAAGCTGCTTCAATTACACTCCTACGCGTTTCGTCAGTAAAACCAACTTCATCAGGGCTACTACTGTGACTGATTGGTTAGCCTTTGGCATATGAACTGAGATAGTGCAGGTCTACCGTTCATATGGAGTGTCACGCTGCGCTCACCACAAACAGGACTGAAGACCGCGGGGCTGAGGTGGGGATGGAAAGACCCCGACCCACAACCACGCAGTCATGTCCGGAATGCGTAGTCCAAGTCGTACAGCGTAGTAGGGTTGGAGAGGTCAGGGTAATCAGGGTACTTGCCGTAGTTCTGGGTTGGAGAGTGGAGGATGGTAGATTTCTGTAGCCAATGTCCAGGGTCAGAGAAGGTAGAATGGTCAAGGGACGAAGCCGGGGTCAAAGCGTAGGAGAGTGTAGGAATCCGAAGAACAGCCAGGATCAGGACAGGAGAGAACAGACAGGAAAAGGCCAGGCAGGGATCAAGACACAACGAGACAGCAGCAGTGAGCACAATGCATAAACAGGAGTTTATGCTCAGCAAGGAATGACAGACAGGAGTAGGTATATAAGGAGGAAGGATCCAATTACCTTGCAGGGGTGTGATCTGGTCCTCCATTGGCGTCAGGGAGGTAATAATCTGAAACAGCCTACAGGTCAGGCTTCCCTGGTAATTAATTTGGTTCCCGGCATAAAGATTACCTGGAGTGACTGGAGCAGGAGAACCATGGGAATAGCGGACACTCACCAGATGATTTCATTTGACCATCAGAGCGTGCCCTGTCCAACTAATTTATCCTTGCTGTACGTGCATATTATTACCACTTAAATATTTTGTAATATAATTTACTATTTTACACTATGGGAGGTTGTGTCTTTTTTTCTTTACATGTGACCTATGGTGTTGAGGCACCAATATTGACGAGCAGCAGACCTTCCATTCATCTAACCTAAGATGAAAAGTATTTTACTTTTGGTGCACCTGTATCACTTTAATCACAATATTCACTTGCATTCACTGGTTATATTAATTCAAACACTTGACAATTTGTGCGCAGTTTTTTTTTATTTTATTTTGCAGATCTGTCCTGTTTACATTTTTCTGGAAACCCATTGTACCGCACTGCAGAATATGTTGTCGTTTTACAAATAAACGATAATAATCATTGTAATTCTAATTCAGCGTGAACATTACTCCAAGTGGGAATATCTCACAGCAGAGCATTTTACTTATGTGGAGGTTGAATGTATTCATATTATTTGCAAGATGTATTGTTAATATTTTCCAACACAGCAAATAATACTGTATACTCATCCCTCCACTTTAAAAAGCTGTAAGTATCAGAAGAAGAATGGACTGCCACTGTCTTTCAGCTTCTTCTTTTATAGCTTTCATTATTCTTTGTCACTTACATGTTTCTTCACGTCTTTAAATCTTAAATAACTGATTTTGTTTCTGATTAATAGCGTACATTTGAACATTTGATGTGTCTATCACTTTTAGTAAAAAGAATAGTTTAATAATACAATTATATAACCATTGTTTAATGCAGCATTGATTAACATTTTTGTTGTAAAATACCCTTTGCAACTATTAAATAGCAGACAAGGGGGCCTATGCAGAGAGCAGCGAATTTTAAAATTGGCGAATTTATTAAAAAGTAGCTTTTTTGGAGAGTTTTAATCTCCATATGCAGAAAAGTGCGAATTCTGCTATGTTTAACATGGATGCGTGTGGCGAGTTTAAATTGGCGAGATGCGCGCTTCAGAAATGTGTTAAAACAAATTCGCGCCTTTTTTTTCCCCTTTGCAATGGCCGCGAGCGGCAGTTTTTTTTGGCGAGGCAAAACGGAGACAATTGCGCCATTTTATTGGCGCGAACAGCCGCTAGATGCCGTTCGCGCCTCTCTGCATACGGATATTTTTTAAACTGGCGAGATTGAGGTTCTCGCCAGCCGCGAGGCGAGTTTTACAAATAGAAAAGAAAAATTGGCGCGTTTTTCGGAACTCGCCATTTTCTGCTGTTTTCTGCGCGATTTTCTCCAAAAAATGGCGAATTTCGAAAATTCGCTGCTCTCTGCATAGGCCCCTATGGCCTAGATACATCAAGCAAAAAATGTGGTATTACCACCCCTCAAAAATAGTTTTTTATAGTGCAATACATCAACGTTGCACCGCCAAAAGTAACGCATTAGAAAATAGGCCTAATACCTCATTTTTTATATTATCAGCCATATATCACATACCGATATTTATTGAAATGGGATTAACAGCAGAATTACTGCAGTTTTTTTATCACCTGTCGTTAGCCCTGTCTTTGCTATTTATATAATAGCCGATATATTGGCCATTATAAACATGAGCAAGATAGCTAAACCAACCTGAAATAAATGATAAAATATAACTTTAAATACATTACAGTAAATATTAACCCCTTGTAGCCAAAATGGTCACCTAGCTGAAAACAAAGGGGATAATATAAACATTAAACAACACTACCTACCCCCTTGTCAACCTTAGTGCATAGTAAAGCATTGTCATGCAATGCTTTACTAACCGCTAAGGTAACCAATGGGTTAACCACTCTCACCCACCCAGAGGCAACTGTAAAATGTGGCCAATAGTGTTTTAAGCCATTTAAAAAAAACATAAGACATGTATTAAAAAAACATTCCTGTACATAAATAAAAAAAATACTTTAAACATTAAAGCCATTGATTTTCACTGTGGCTTGCAGGGCCATCTCAAAGGGCCAAATTGATAGTCACATTCAATGTATAGCCTCTGGATAGCCACATTGGCAATCAATGGTAACCTACAGTATAATAAAAATAGGATACATTATCATTTTAAAATACACTACATACCCCATAGGTTAACGTTAAGTTAAATAGACTAATGGAATTTGGTGGATCTACCCCTTAGTTGGTTTGGATTTTAAACTTTTGGAGCAGTGAAGAATGGTTTGGGCCCCTTCATAGATCTGTCATCATGGGCTAGAAATTTTTTGTTCTCATTTTCAAAATGATGTATGTATTGTACTATGATGTTATATTATTTATATATATATATATATATATATATATATATATACTGTATATATATATACACACACACACACACACACACACACACACACACACACACACACACACACACACACACAGGTCCGGAAATAATTGGACACTGACACAATTTTCATAATTTTGGCTCTGTATGCCACCACAATGGATTTGAAATGAAACAACCGATATGCAATATAAGTTGTTTCTTTCAGCTTTAATTCAAGGGGTTGAACAAAAATAGTGTATGAAACGTTTAGGAATTGCAACCATTTTAATACACAGTCTCCTTATTTCAGGGGCTCAAATGTAATTGGACAAATTAACACAATCATAAATAAAATGTTCATTTTTAATACTTTGTCGAGAATCCTTTGCAGGCAATGACTGCTTGAAGTCTGGAACGCATGGACATCACCAAACGCTGGGTTTCCTCCTTTGTGATGCTTTGCCAAGCCTTAACTGCAGCTGTCTTTAGTTGTTATTTGTTCGTGGGTCTTTCTGCCTTACGTTTTGTCTTCAGCAAGTGAAATGCATTCTCGATCGGGTTGAGATCAGGTGATTGACTCGGCCATTGCAGAATATTCCACTTCTTTGCCTTAAAAAAATCCTGGGTTGCTTTCGCAGTATGTTTTGGGTCATCGTCCATCTGGAAAGTGAAGCGCTGTCCAATCAACTTCGCTGAATTTGGCTGAATCTGAGCCGTCAATATATCCCTATACACTTCAGAATTCATTCGGCTGCTTCTGTCTTCTGTCACATTATCAATAAACACTAGTGACCCAGTGCCATTGTAAGCCATGCATGCCCATGTCATCACACTGCCTCCACCGTGTTTTACAGATGACGTGGTATGCTTCGGATCATGAGCCGTTCCAAGCCTTCTCCATACTTTTTTGTTCCCATCATTCTGGTAGAGGTTGATCTTGGTTTCATCTGTCCAAAGAATGTTGTTCCAGAACTGGGCTGGCTTTTTTAGATATTGTTTGACAAAGTCTAATCTGGCCTTTCTATTCTTGAGATTTATGAATGGTTTGCACCTTGTGGTGAACACTCTGTATTTTCTCTCATGAAGTCATCTCGTTATAGTAGACTTGGATAATGATATGCCTATCTCCTGGAGAGTGTTCTTCACTTGGCTGGATGTTGTGAAGCGGTTTTTCTTTACCATGGAAAGGATCCTACAATCATCCACCACTGTTGTCTTCCATGGATGTCCATGTCTTTTTGTGTTGCAGAGCTCACCAGTGCGTTCTTTTTTTCTCAGAATGTACCAAACTGTTGATTTGGCAACTCCTAATGTTTCTGCTATCTCCCTGATGGATTTTCTTTTTTTTTTTGCAGCCTAAGGATGCCCAGTTTCACTTGCATTGAGATCTCCTTTGGCCCCATGTTGTGGGTTCACAGCAACAGCTTCCAAATGCAAATGCCACACCTGGAATCAACTCCAGACGTTTTACCTGCTTAATTGATGATGAAATAACGAAGGAATAGCCAACACCTGTCCATGAAACAGGTTTTGATTCAATTGTCCAATTACTTTTGGTCCCTTTAAAAAGAGGGGGCTGTATATTAGAGATGTAATTCTTAAACCCTTCCTCCAATTTGGATGTGAATACCCTCAAATTAAAGCTGATAGACTGCACTTTAAGCCCATATTCATTATTTAACTGTAACTTGAATTTGTTTTGGTACACAACCGAAATAACACAACTTGTATCAGTGTCCAATTATTTCCGGACCTAACTGTGTGTGTGTGTATATGTGTATATGTGTGTATATATATATATATATATATATATATATATATATATATATATATATATATATATATATATATATATACTTTTGCATTTGTTTTACTTGTACCAGTTTCACAGTGTGGAGAGTGGTATCTACAGTACAAGTGGACCTCGCTATGCTATCCGTCAGTCCGTTATCCGTCAAACAGATTAACGTAAGCCTGATAATGCATGTGTGGAACGCAGCATCTGACGTTGGAACGGATTCTCTGACACTCACCATTGCAGATTAACATTGGGTCTGCAAATCTACGGTGGGTTGCAGGATGGATTCCGGCGGATACCCGAGGACCGCTTGCATTAGTACATATGGGTACATGACCATACTTGTAGACTTAGTCCTATGGGTGTATGTTTTTGAGATTTCTAAAACTATTGGACTCAATTACAATCTGTTGCAACAGACAACACAATACCACAAAATATCAATTTTAAGTGGTAGTCCAACCCACAAACAAAAATGGTAAACAACTTAACAATGCAGTTGCTTCCTTATGAAAAGTAATTTAGGAAAGTAGACATACTGTAAGTCTTTATTGAATTTCATAATACATTTCATGAACTCCAGATAGTGTGTAAAACTGATAATGTGCAAGAACAGATACAATGCCTCCTATGTGTATTAATGTTATTGTTGGGTAGGTTACCTTGATTACTGCATTCATGCCGGAAATTATTTTTTAAAGCTCAAAGGCATGTATCTCCTTATCCTTAAGATAGTCCTCTAAATGTAAGTTTTAATTGATTGAACTGTAACATTCTTTGTCAGCGCCCCCCGCATGCATTTTCAGATGCTTTCGTAAAAATAGCGATATCAGCTACTGCACCGACACACTTTATTCGAGCAAATACCCAGTATGTACCTGGCAGATACCTGGAATGCGCCGCTCCTCACCTCTGACAAGCCCCGTTGCGTTTGCCTTCCCAGCCTGGGTTCATGCCTGGCTGATGGGCGGCTGATCTGTTAAATGATAATGATTAGGATTTAATAGGCTGCAATGCTTCGCGTGTCTACCAGATGGCATAAATTCATGAATTGTAATGCAGTATATATATATATATACTGTGCAGTATTGCAGCCAGCGGGAATAAAATGCTTCAATCCCTGCATGGAAAATACCTCAATGCACTCGGGCAGAAAACAGTCACAAACCTCAATACACCCGGGTATACCCGAATTCGTGGGACTAGCCGAGCTCGAATAAAGTGTGTCGCCAGTGTATTCCAAACTCTTATTTTTTAGAATCTGCTAATCCTCAGAAAAAAATACACTTTAGCTACCCCCTGAGAAGTCTTCAATGCCAGTGTCAAGTTTGTCATAAGGCAGCAGAAAAAGAACAATTTTACCCTTTGAAAGATGTCACAGCAGTGGCATCTACCACTGATGTGTGCATTCAATGCAAAGCATAGAAAATGACAGGCTTCCTTTTCTTTGTCATTTTCTTATACATGTAAATACTTCTTTTTGTTCTTTGCCAGCATGCTGACACAGCAACCTCCATTGGTAAGAACTTTGTAATCTTTATAAAAAAAAATAACTCTTTGTGTTTATTTATGTTGTTTTTAAGGATTCTACATATTACATTGTATGCATGTACATTTGCCATCTAGGGCATCTGTGTGGTTTCCCAGTTCATATTAGTTGGTAGAATGGGTTTAAGAAAACCTTTCTCCTATATATACTGCAAATTAAAGCTGTTATTATAGGTTATGTTCCAGGTCCTTTTGTAGTTAAGAATTGTAATTGTCTCCCTATTCAAGGGAATTAGTTGAACTCTTCCATTGTGCCTTTTGCCAACCATAATTATGAGTGCCTCCTTCACAACTAGAACAGTGACATCACTGAAGTCAATTACGACTTTCATGGCTGGCGATTGAAGTACATTCTTTTGTGCAGGATGGAAAAAATTATCCTCTAAAGCCTTAATAATACTGTTTTTTTTGTGACATTTATACTTAAGAAGACAAGAGCGTGTCTAACTTTTTGCAGGCGTCAAGATGTATTATGCATGAAAAGCATGGATTTAAGCCATTTGCTTACTTTATTATGAAACTAAAACCCATTAGTAGAACTGCAAAGAGCTCCAAACATGACAAAATCCTAACTGTATTTCAACAGTACAAATTAACAGGTTGTATTTTAAATAATGCAATATGTCCTGAAATACAAGTGTCAGTTTAGCAGGACAAGTGACTAATGGCAATAAAAGAGGAAGGCATAGAAGGATGCTGCTGTCATCACTGGAAACCATTAATTAAGACTTGGTGCTCAACTCCTCAAGCTCCCCCCCCCCCTAAAAGAGTTAAGGTTTTCAATATATCCCAGCTTCAGCACAGGTGGCTGAATCAGAGGCTCAGTCAAAGAATGAGCTTCTCTTTAAGCCAGCTATGCTCAAGCAGGGACTGATTGAGCCACTTGTACTGAAGCAGTGACCTATTGAGCCACCTGTGATGACGCAGGGATAGCCTGAAAACCAGTCCTGTTGGAGGGCTTGAGGACTGGAGTGGAGCACCCCTGAATTAAGGTCTGGTTTATGAACTTGCAAAGGATGGAAGACGGTTTTAAGTTTACCATTTGTTGACTCTGAAAAGATACTGACAGATTGATGGGCACGGACCCACTGTTATAGAAACTGACATGGGAGAGTTTGGTCACACCTGCCAATTCTATTACAAAATGTTGTTTTCTTTCTCATAAAGAAGCTAATAGTGTATATATATATATATATATATATATATATATATATATATATATATATATATATATATACACACACAAACAATTATTTGTATACAGAAAAATCTACATGATGTTATTTCTTGTTGGGGAAACTTAGTGGGGAACTTTTATTTCACTAATAGCCTGTGTAACTAAAGCTATGCCAAGGGCTGCTAAAAGAGAAATAAGGAAATCCCAGGTTCTTTACTATAGCCCTTGTTTTAAATGTGCCTGGTTTTGTTTTTCTTCCTGGCCTTTTTTGTTAAAACACCAATCCTACACTGTCCTTTATTGCCTTTATTTTATCTTTAAAACACAGTCAAATCCGGCATGAGTTTTCAATTTCAGAGAAATGTATAGCCCATATCACTGCAACTTCGAGGAATCACTCCAGCATTTTTATTACACTTGTGTAACATTATGCCTTTCTTTCCCCCCCTGTTATGTATGTCCTGTTAGCTGCAGGCAGTAACAGGTTAAATATTTGGGCTATTCACCCACTTATGCCCCTCTTATGAGTGATAAAAGTAAGGTGGCGACTGATGGCCTGTGTAAGCCTATCAGGGATAGGTATAGACCATGAGCTGCCCCTTCTTGATCCTCCTAGGAGGGTGTGACCAAGTTAGTTTAGTCCTGCTTCTGCTCTTGAAGAGAGAGAGAAAGTCCTGTTCCTGCTCTGGAAGAGAGTAGAGGAGTCTCTCCTATGGCAGGATGAGCGTGCTCACCCCCAGCCGTTGGTTGTGGTAACATCAGATTCAGCCACAGAGGCCTGTAAGACCAGGGGCCGTCACCATCCAGAGGTCTGAGACCTCTGAGAATCTGCATTACTGTATGGAGATCTGCAGTGGATGCCTGCCGTGCTGAATAAAGACCCTTGTTATGACACTCCTGTCTAAGTATCAGTCCTTGGACAGGAGAGAGAAGTATGCAGTAGTGGGGCTGACTTCTGAACACCCTGGAAATCACTACGGCTGGAGGCGCTGAGCACCAGAGAATGAATCTAAGCCTGTCCTGATCTCCATTACATTGCAGATCCAACTCAGCTCTCCTGATCCTAACAGGTATCGCACCACACACAGGTAGCAGAGGCTGTGTATTTCCCACGCGGGGGGATGGTGGGTTGGAGGGGAGAGAGAGAAACAGTGCTACAGTACACTTAGGTATACTTTAACTAGCCAATCTGGAATGAAGTATGTTCTATACTTCCAGTGTGCCCAACAGGGTAATATTATAAATAGGCAAATATCTCATAGTAGGAATTACAATTGATTTCCCCCTATTTAAGATTAGGGTCTAGCAGAAAGAATGCACACACAAAAGGGAATGTTCCAGAGAAGGAGGGGGAAGGCAGAGGATTTATAATACTCTCAGAGATAAAACCTGCTCCACCCCCACAATCTCTTGCATCAGTCCTATATCTGTGAGTGCACAACAGGCAAATAGTGAAATAACTCAAAGATGTACAGTAACTGATATCGAATTTACTTAACACTATCAAGGATTAGGGCCCAGCGGAAAGAGAGCTCAAGATAATACTGTAGTTTATCCAACTCATAGATAAACTGCCCTCTGGGCATCCTAGAAGGTGAAACAACTAAATGTCTTGCTAATATATGTAAAAATATTATGAACATATGTTTTGAAGCAAGATGGTGACTATCTGTCCATTTTCTTATAATGTAAACTGGAACTTTATTCTTTGATACTGAGGAAGCTATGTGGAAGAAGCGGCCTGATATGGCAAAGAGGTTCAAATGTAATTACAGTGATCTCTGATAGGACACAAATGTTATTGTGGTCCAGTGACGTTTGTCATAATTCATTAGCAATGGTGGTTTGGAATTTTTTATGCTTAAGGTTTGTTAAGAACATCTAAAGCTTGCTTGGGGGGAACCAATCTATTGAAGATTAACTCTTTTGCCCAATCTCACTATTTTAGAATGTTGTGAGTAATAATCATAGATTTTGCTAGGTAGAAAGTCTAAGGTGTAGGTTTCCGATGTGAATTCTCTGGGGCTATGGAAACCATAATAAGGTAGATAACAGGTAGCAGTCATGGTGAGGATCAAAGTTGGATCGAAAGGCTTGGATTAAAGAAGTTAGAAAAGTTTACAAAATATGAGGCCATCAATACAGAAGGTAAGAGGTATATAAATACCAGAAGATTAATCATCTAAATGGATCTATTCTTAAAAGCCAGCAAAGTACAGTGACATCATTTGAGTGCTATGTAGAAATGACCGAACCTGTCTGAATCAGATCTGTGGCTTTCCCCTGTGATATTTTTACACTCCTCCCATAATAATTCCGTTTGATAGCTTCGAATTCCATTTGCAGATTCGGATTTAAAATCTGTCAGACAGATTTAAGAAATAGGGGGGGGGGAATGGAACTGCCTTTTTGAGACTGATCCATGGAATTACTCGGATGAAAGGAACTGGCCAATCTATGACAAATTTGAATTCCGTTGAATATTTCGCCTATCTCTAGTGTTACAGTATGTGGTAGTAAGTGAAAAAAGTGTGATAGAAGTTAATTGATGAAGGATGTCAAGGCTGTGCTAAATAAAGAAAAGGGGTGTGCCCAAACTTTTTACGATGCGCCCCACTTTTTATCCATGCAATTGTTTGAACACCCCATGAAAAGGTGATATAGATTCTGGGTGCAAGTGTTGATTAGATAATGATTGTGTGACTGATGTAGTAGTCTAATACATGATAAAGGTAATCTCATGAACAACAGAAAAATTAAATGGAAGACAGCAGGAAGACCCAGGTCACAGATTCGCTGAGAAATTGAGTCTGTTCTCGCCCCCACAATCGCAGGCTTGGGGGGGGGAGGGGGGATTTTAGGTACTTGGGCCTACATTTGAAAAGCTGTTAAATTGTGGACCATATATTGAGTGTCAGAAAATGTTACAGTACATGACTAAATGCCTTCATTGTATTGCATAGCCAGTACGTGTATGTTACTGTATGTGGCTGAGCAGGACAAAATTGTTCTTTTTCTCACCAATTGTTTTTATGTTTGTACTTATTGTACAGTTATTCACTTTCAATGTCTATTTTGTAAAGCTCTGCGTATGTTCTTGGAACTACATAAGTGAAAATATAATTACATAACATTGTGTTTAAAGATGGATTAAGCACATTGAGTTGTTTGGTTTGCTTCTGCTGTCACTTTCTAACCAACGTTTAACAATTATGACACAGATCTAGAAAGCTGATTAACATGCACATTATCAACTTTACATTTGTCCGAATTTTTTGTCGTCGTCATCTATTTCTTAAGTCAAAACATGCCTTCACTTAACGGGGCACCGGATTACTTTACAGTCATTTTGACAACAACTAAAATTAAATACAATTATTTTGTTACACAAGTCAGACAGGAAAAGCCAGACTTATACCGTAATAATACATGGTTGCATTAAATGAACAGAGGTTATACATTCCATTTACAGACATGCATTGGACAGTTAGCGATATAATTATCGGCATATGTAACATTTACAGACCAAGATTAAAATTGTGTTAGGAAAGATAGGATAGGCCAGCAATGTGTTGTTAGAAGAGGGCCTGCCTCAAGGAGCTTGTAATCTATATGGCAGGATATGTTGAAATATTGGGTACAGGGGATGAGAGGGTTTGCGAGTTTCAGATTGCAATTGAGCAGCTGTAACATTACCAAGCAACAGCGAATGGCAGCAAACGGTGACACCCTTTGACTTTCCCCAAAGACTCTCCTTTTCCGGTGTTATGTCCCAGAGATTTTTTGGTAGAAATGAAAATAGCAGCACACAGTATCTCAGGTCAGGGGGGTGGGATGGATTAATGAACTCCAGGTGGTCTTTGAAGTAACTTTTGTTCTCATGCTGTTAACCCCATCCACGGTGGCTTAGTGGACAGGGGCAATAAAGGCATATTGGGGAGCCTCTTTTAGGGAGACGCCTTTGGGTCAACTCAGGTGTTATGTCCAGCAGGATCTACGTGCTTGATCCACATCGATCCATAAATCAGGGTTCATAGTGTAAACATTAGCTAAAATAGGAAGGGACGTTATTTTCCCTGAGCTAAAACAGTAACCTCAAAGCAACAGTAATTATGTGCAAAAACATGGCCAGAATACAATTAATTTGTGTTGGGTTAATGTCATCTTATTTCATAACATTGCGTTATCTTCCAATAACGTGTCTTAGTATGTCCAGGATCCTGAAATAGGGCCTTTTTTTCTGGAAAGAAGACAGAATGCTTTAAAATGGATATATGACATATGCCACTCAACTTTAGTGCCAGTAATTCTCTAAAACTAAAGGATAGCAAGCTCAAGAGAAATGTGAAGTGCTTCTTCAAGAAAAGGATGATTGATTTGTGGAAGAGCCTCCTATTAGGAGGGTGGCAATCAATACAGTAAGAAAATTCAAAAGTGCTTGGAAACGACACAAGTCTATCCTAAATATGAAAGGAACCAAAGGATTTAATAGGGTATGAGCTGTAACAACAAATAGGAAACTTGTCAGACTATGTGGTTCTTATCTGCTGTCAATGTTTCTGTGTTTAAATATAAATAAAAATGAAAAACTAGTACCCAGACTTTGCAAACTCACCAAATAGTTTCTTCTCAAATACAGAGTAACCCTCATACAAAGAAAAGGAAATTATAAAAAAAAAACATTGCAAGAGAGGACACGCTCAACTAACCCCAAGCACTTACTGCCTATTTCTTGTGTTATTTAAGGCTGCACTCTCTTGTAAACATGATGTGTTCTTTAGGCATGCTTTACATTCACCCACTTTTAGCAAGAAGGCATCTTATAATTAAAAAAAAAATTAAAGGAGCAATTGAAGCAGGCCATTTTTAAATGTACATTTCTTTTTACATAGGACTGAAGCAATGGGTCTCCAGACCTATATCCCATTCATGTCCGCTCCAGGGAGCACCTGTTTCCAGAGATTATTTCCCCCTAGTGGTGACAGTATCTCCTGGAAGTTTAAAGCTCCCGCCTGATTTGGGCCAATAGGAAGCCGCACCTGATGATCTCACGCCTTCTTATTGGCTCGCAGGGCGCAGGAGCTTAGAAAAGCTGCCATTACATAATCCCTCCCAGCAAGAGTAGCGGCTATCGGAATCCCTTATGGAGGTAAATATCTCCGGAATCCGGGGTTCTCTGGAGCTGAAATTATTGGGTTTCAATATTTGCCTGTTTCAATCATGTTAAATAATAAAAATGTGCCTGCTTGGATTGCCTCTTTATAGCAGCAGTTCAAGCTGCTGTTTTTTTGTTTTTACATTTAATTTTTTTCCACTTTAATATGTGCATCAATACAACCCACACAATGATAAGCAATTAGCTAAGTTGACGATCGATGCGTTCTCCTGTGAACTATCGGCGAAGATTCGGCTCAGGGATTCCCTAAATGTCTGTCAGTGCAGCAGAAGAGGACCAAAGATACAAAGTTCAGTGGGGAAGATCACGTGAACAGGCAGTCACTAGATAAAATTGGTGCACTGCTAGATAGAGGGCAGGGATCAGACGGGTGTGCCAGAGTCTTTTTCAGAAGAGAAAGGGGACTTTGTAAATAGTTGCCATAGAAAAAAAATATATATATAATACATTCAAAATGTATTTCAGAATATTTTTTTTTAAATGCTACAAGTATTTTCATAGTACAGAACGGATTTATTATTTAAATAATAAAAAAAAAAACACCTGTAGGATATTTGTTGGTCTGCAGCTTTAAGGGACAAAAATATTCACATGTGCTAATTATGCAATCACTTTGAATAGAGTCTACAAATTGCAAATGCAAAGGGAAATCTTGTTTTGCCTTTTTCATAATAATAATAATAACTGTATTTTATATAGATACTGTCCCTGCCCAGATGAGCTTACAATCTATGTTCTTGATGCCTGAGGCACAGGGAGATAAAGTCCTTCCCCAAGGACTCAAGGAGCTGACACCGGGAAATGGACCAGGTTCAACCCTGATTCAAATTCAGTGTCACAGTTTTTATAGAGTCAGGGGCTTTACTCACCTCCTTCTCCCTTCTTATATCTGATGCTGCTCACTATAGCAAAGAGGCCAACTCAGAATCAAAAAAGTACTGCAGGAAAAGGAAAACGGGTTTAGCTTAGGTCACAAAATGTCAGTAACCACTGACCTTCTCTTTAAGGCAGTGAAAGGAATATTACTGAGATAAACAAAAGGACGAAGCACATGGCTCTGTTTAAGCATCTTCCCATATTGAGTAGTTTATTTCATTCCGTAGGTGAGTTTCGTAGTAGTTTGTTGCATTAAGAATACAATGTATTATTTTCTGTACCCTTTTAACTTTTGTTTTTAATTATCACCACATACTGTACAGTGTGCTTACTTTTCTATATTTTTATTCTAATAAATAAGTAAACATTAGTACCACTGATGAACCTTGTGCTTTCTCCTTTTGTGTAAAACCTGCTCATATCTGGAGCTAAAGGTGCAATATCACTTAGCCAGCCAGAAAACAACCATTGGTAAAACAAAAAAAACTAAGTCTAATTGGCTTCCTTAAATAATTCTAACAATGCTAATTGCAAAGATTTGTCTGCTTTGTTTTTTGGCGGAAAACTAATTATAAACTGATTTTTTTAGAGTTCTCTGAATGAATGGTTTTCTCTGGTCACTGTTTTCATTTTGGTAGGGTTTTGAAACAATGTTTTATGCAGGGTTATCAGGTCCTGTACAGTAGGTCTGGAAAATGTTATGGAGTAGATCCACACAGCTCAGTTAAGTCAGGGTGACTAACTTCACTTTACCTAAATACTTAACAGGCGTTGGCTTCCCTGACTTTAATGAAGATCCACAAAGCTAAACAGATGTAAAAACAATGACTGTTAGGCTACACATTTGCATAATGCGGCATCAGCCAGTTAACATTGGGATGACACTCCAACGCTCATTGGCTGTAACGCTAGCTCACGTTGGTCATATGCTAAGGAAGATGGTATGTATATATTGCAAAGCAAGCATGAGTAACATTGTTATGATTGTGGACATCAGGCCAAAAGGATGGATGATATATGTGAATGTGCAAGCTATGATAAAGAAGGATCATGGGCTCAAAATAGAGGAGCATACTGTAGGGGGACCGCTTGTATGTGAGTACAAATAAATATTGTGGCTATTTTACCCCAATTCGGTGTCTATGATAATTATTAATTGGAAGATGTATTGAGGCTCCACTTGTCATGTATGGGCAGTGAAAAATCATAGTTAACATAATACAGCAACTGGTATGAAAACACGCAGGCAGATTTTTTCACATATAGTATCGCTTTCTAGTGTCACTATTTACACCCTGTTTGGAGTCAAAAACATTGTATTTGGTCCACAAATCTTTCAATAGCTTTTAAATTCAGGATTAAATAACGGTTTCCAGGCTGGGACTTGGTGAAGATATTTTTTATATAATTATTAAAAAAATATATATTATATAGTGCCAACCATTGTTTAAATATTTCAGTATGGGAAAAAGTAAAATACAGAAGATACAATTCTTGCAATATATGGATAATTGTGTAATTTGTTGTACCCCTATTTTTTATTCCTACTATGATACAGTACAGTACGTACCTTCCATACCTATGCATGTAGCTGTGCAAATCTGTCTAATCTGTGCAAATCTAATGCGCTTCTCCAGAGATACTTTATTCCTTGTCTGGTTTCTTGAATCTCAGTAAAGTCACGAATACCTCTGTAAGTTTATATCTCTATAATTTACACCTAGTTTTTATTCAACTCCACGCTCTTCTTCTTCACTCCAAACACCTGCAGATTTGCTATTTTTAGACCAACCTCTATAGGGAAACTTTATCCATCCACTGCATAAAATCATTACTTTTCCAACCTATTTTATATAAAATATTTCTAGTACTATGCCCTTTTTTTTTTTTGTAACTCTTTTATACATTTTGTAAGCTAAGATAGCTGGGAGCCAGATGTTTTGAAGCAGCATACTGCCAGCAGTTACTGTACCTAGAGGCATAACATCCCACCGTAATCAAGAGGAAGGCAATTTTAAGGGGTAAAATACTGTTCTAAATCTGCAGAGTCATATTAGATAAAGGTGCGGTGGAGATTGCTGGCAATTAATGGAATTCATTAAAGGTATTTAGATAAACGTTAATATTTGGCATTCGGAAAATACATTATTGTGGGGTTCTTTTAAAATGCTTTTAACTACTAATGCATTTAGAATTATATATGCGCAATAGCAGTGGTTACTGATCTAATTTGTATGATGGTTTAGGCACTATCACAGTCTTATCCATTAATGCCAAACATTCACATGGAACTAGCAAGCTTTGCTACCACCTTTGATGCTTGGGGTATACCAATTCTTTGCAAGTGAACACATTAACACTCCCCCCCCCAATGATAAACATTGCTAAATATTATGTAAATTGTTTAAATAATATTTTCATATTGACTCTTTATTGGGAAAATGTGCCAGCTATGACTAACAGGCCCCATATATGGGAGGGAGGACATAATAGTGCTGGGGCCATTTGGATTACTACTGTTACTCTAGGTTGCCTAGTGTTTTCCTGACTGTATATAGTGGTCATTATACATAGTCAAGAGGGGAAAGCCTTGGGTAGATGATAGAAAACTGTGTGTCATAGTCGGTGTATTTCTGTCCATCAGGCCCAGGAATTCAGGGTTGCAATTTCGATTTTTTTTTTAAATACAGTATTTGTTACAGAAATATGACATATAGTCCCTTTGTGACAGGGAAAGTAGTCCTGTCACACTGTCATGCTGCAAGAACACAGGCGTAGCTATGATGTCACGTGAGCGGTTTGCCCTCATTGGCTGAACCGCTCACGTGTTGCGTTGCAAAAACTATTATCTGTTGCTCCCTAACGCTTGATCGTGAGCGCGGTTACGCGCACAATGTGCGACTTCATTGGTCTACACTAATTTGTTCCGGGAGTGTGGTGCGCATGTGCGCCGCCGCTATAATCGTGGCATTAGATTTCCAAGATACATGGGTCTGAAGCCTCACTGGTTCAAACCAGGTGTGCTGACTCCACTAATTAGGGAACCCTAATAAAGCAGTGTATTTGCACTCCTGCGGCTACTAGATGAAGTTTTTGAAGTAACACCACACTGTTCATGTTGGGTTTTATTGAATAAAAGCTGTTTAATTTGCCAAAGCTGCCTCCAGTGTCTCTCTACACCACACATCCACTCCAATAAGTTCCGAAAGGTGTCTTATATAATAGCACTACTTAGTAATTATTGACCTTAGTACTTAAAGATATTTGCTGACAGAATGTCAAACAAGATATCCATATTGATTCTTGTGTGCGAGGTCAGGTACAGGCAGGGTTTTAAATGGGCTGTCACAGTACGTATAGCATATCCTAGTAACAGGGTACTTGCAATAGTGGTACATATTGATGAGTGCAGTTTGAGTTATGTTATTTTTTAGATGTTTTTAGAAATGTATATTGAAGGTTAGCGTTCAAGTGATTGTTAGAAGTGCCAAATACCATAACAAGGTATTTTCCACTCTTATTTTGCAGTACACTGCATCACATTGTCATTAAATCATACAGTACTGTAAATCTGTGATATTTTGAGTTATACTGGAACAGGTTGGGTTATCACTGAGGTCAACATCACTGGCTTACATGAAGTACAGTATGTTTACTTAGAAGGAATTCAACTAAATCGAGCTGGGAGGATAATCTACTGCTGTGTATGCTCCATAGCCATACTCTCATACAGTAGATTCTGTTCTCTGCTACATACTGTTTAATTTGTTTAGCAAGGCCAGCACACAGCCATATCACTCAAGGTTAATACTTTATGCTACACACTTGCTAAATGATGTTTTCAAGCAGAAGAAAAGATACACATCTGTAGCTCTCTTTATGCACTCTGTAGCACTTGACAGTGGACAAATATTATTTGTATAGCATTGGTTATTAAATGATGAAACAGTGTCTCAGAAAAAAAGAATGAGAGCATTAACTCTGAATGCAGCCTCTGCTAGGATAGTGTACATTTTAAAAATAGAATGCTTGTTGGTTGGGCAAAGTTATAATGTGAAATTCACAATACATAAATATAGTGTATAGAACAGGCAGAAACAAAACAGTTAAAATGATGGAGATAAGGTACAGTAATGTCCTTAGAGTAAGGCAGGGTTGAGGATGCATCAACATAGATCAAGAAATAAACTATACACATAGGGGTTGATATTTCCCAGTAAGATTGCTGTGTGAGAGTGTGATGCACCATCACGTTTTGTGATTCTCATGATAAATGCCTCCAACTTAGCATTACTGACTATCTAAATGATTATTTGTATTTATTTTCTTAACCCATTTAGATTTACGATACTAATGTTCACATTACGTTAACTGTAGCATTCCTATTCATCAAATTGATACGTGCCATAAAGCTCATGCTAAGCTCCACTAATCAAGTGAAGTAATGACTACACATTATAAAGTATTCATATTAAGAATATATTTGACCTAATATTTACACATTTAGGCTCCTATGTTTGTGTATTTTGTGAGTGGAATTAAATAATGTAACAGCTACAGTATATTAGAGACAAAAAATACATGGAATTCTGGTTTGCAAGTAATAGATATAGAACATAAATGACTTGGTTAGCACAACCACTTGTCTCAATGGAGTAGTTTAGAATACAATATTTTTTGGTGACTGCATTTCACTTCTTCATGTAGCTATTTAATGTCCATGCGTAATTATAATTGTGTTTGTTTTCCCAGTGCCTTGTGTTTGAAGATGCTCCGAATGGCGTTAAAGCAGCACTGGCAGCTGGCATGCAAGTTGTTATGATTCCAGATGAAAATCTGAATCCGGATCTTACCAAGCAAGCAACATTACTGATGAAATCCATGGAGGAATTTAAACCAGAATTGTTTGGTTTACCACCTTATGAGTAAATCCATGAATATGTTGCATAATGTATCTTTTACCTGCTTGATTTCATCTCATCTTCAATAAACCAAAATATGAACAAACTACTCCAGTCATCAAGATAATGTTTTTTAAGTTGCTATATAATTATGAAATAACAAGATTTTGTGTCTTCTTTTCTGAAATTGGGCATTAGACATGAGGCATTAGTATTGATTTTTATGACAATTAGCCACACAGCAATCTACTTTTTCATTACATGAAATTCTATTTATTAAGCTTAATGCATAAAGTGTAAATTTACGTACAATTATTCTCATTTAACCCCTGGGTGCCATAGTGTCAAGTTGAATGATCCAAAAAGGTCCCCTTTGCAATAAAATGTATGCTCTATTCCCACCCCTTTCTGGCAATGCAATCTACTCAAGGATAATCCATTTAAGCTGTGAAACACTAGGCCTCGGCAAATAGAAGTGCTTACCTATTGCTGTTTCTCATTATGTTTTCAGCATCATATTTTCTAATACTGCTTTTGTGTTTTGAATATCCCTTTAGAGCTCCTATCTGTCCAACATAATATAAACCACAGGGGCACTTTAAGAGGTACTGTATATCACAGACTTGGTATCGCATGTAGAAAAATGCTTTAAAGGGATTTTACAGCCCATTGTAGAGTGTGTGACCACATCCCCCTTAATAATAGCACTACAATTCCCACAATGAAAGCATGGAAAGGTACCTTTATGTTTCATCTTATTTATCACTGGCATTTCTTTAATATCAGCCCTCACTAAATCTCTGCCAATACTTGTATCCTTTCTATATGAGTAAAGGGGGTGTCAAGGACTAATTTCCTATCGGTTTGGTCATTTTGCTCGATTGGTCAGTGTTTTAATATAGCCTTTTTAATCTCTGCAGAGTTGCTATCAAAATTAGATTTTTAGTACTCATAGGCTGTAAAAGAGGTTGTGGTGGGATTTTTTTTGTCTCTAGATGTATTTAGATTGTAACCAGAGTTGAAAGTAGGCCGATACGGTCCAGTACACAGTACCAGCAAAACAATAAGTGCCTGTCTTTGTACCGGTATGAATTATAGGGGATCTAAAGCTCATCGGTTTTAACTGTCATGCTTTGTTAATCAGTAGACATTGTGCTTTGTGGTCTTCTGTACTAATGTCCTAATAAATTGCGGTTGAATACCGTGAAAGTGATGAACACCCATCTGAATGCTGCTGCTGTTTGTGTATACTGCTGTGATATGAGAAAGGGGCAGAAAACAGGAAGAATGGCTGATTTGCACGATTTTCTGATTGAGAAACCACCACTGATATAAAAGTATGGCTATCCTGCTAAGTCTTCTACGGACGGTATCACCAATATTGCATCTTGATTCCCATACAGTGATATTTAACAGATTTCCAACTTTTCTTTTTTATATATATGTGCACAGCCCTGAGGAAGGTCTCTCTCTGCAGACCGAAACGTTGGCTGAGGTGCCTGTATGTTTCTACAATACATACTACTTTGAATATACCCCTGGTGTGCTGTCTCTTTGTTGCTGGACCTCCATCTGGTAATATCTCATCTATATATATATATATATATATATATATTTACATTTAAAAAAAAATATATAATAATAAAGAAAATACACTAAATACATTAATACAATAACACTTCTTGGCGCCTTACCACCTCTGAAAGAGGCGGGAACTTTTCTGAAGGTGGGGATGAAGGGAAAGAGGTAGGCACGAGGCAAAATCTCAATTAAATAGCCTGACCAATCCCTCCTCTTTTTCCACCCTCCCTTTCTTAACCCCTTAACCTCCAGGACCCCCTTGGGCCAATGGTCTTTTAACCCCTCACCTATTGGTAAGGTTTTGCTTGACCTATGTACCCTTTGATTCCTAGATCCTTCCATGTAACCCATAAACCCCAAAACCACAGACACCTTAACTTGGGTTCAAATGGCCACATACTTCTATTAATAATTAACTATATTCAACATCCTGGACCTGGTCAGCAAATAGATGTGAACCTGATCATGCTTACTGCCACTCCTGTCTCAGTTAGCATTCTTGGTTGAAAACACCTCAGGCTCCATTGAGGAGGACACCCTCAGGCCTGCCTCACCTGACCCGGACATAAGACCACCTCCTTTGAGCCCTATTAAAATTCCTACAAATGCCCAGATGGGCATAGCAACTGTTGTGGCTTTGAGTATCATGGGGATATAGTGTTTAACAGCTCACTTTATATAAAATTTAACAAAAAGTGGCCATTAGATTCTACAGGTGTGTACAGGTATTTTCCCAGTTATTACATTTGTTTGTCTTAATTGTAGTTAACATTCTTTTGATTTATTTTACATTGTCCATACTGTATGTAAGCCCCCTTGTGGTATAACTAGTGTCTACTGAAGAGGTTCATAGGGAATTAACAGGTTAATGTATAGGAAAGGTCCCAGCTAAATGTAACTAATTCCATGTACAATAGCTTATTCTATTTACAGTAGCTTATTTCATGTAGCTAATTCTATGTTGTCAAAGTAGCTCATTTCAGATGGTTGGCCACTCCTTAGGCCTCAGACATGGTTAAAAAGACCATGCTGAGCCGCGCTGAGTGGAAACAGTATCCGTATCAGCACGGCTTTAGACGGCACTTCCGCATGCTTCCACAGGCATGTGGAATTTCAGCCGTCAACCCAATTTTAGTTTTCCCGCTGAGGGAAGCGCAGGGCTGGTCACGTGACTGCTGGAAGCCAATGGCAGTCCGTGATGTCGGCGCCGTGACGTGGCGAGCTAGCCCCGCCTCCCACTCCGCCTCCAGGCCCACCTCCCACCCGCCTCCCACCCGGCACACAAGCGCGCTCGCTGACGCTCATGCAGAGACACGAAAAAGCTCCTGCTTTAGCAGGAGAGCATGAGCGTCAGCGCTGCTCAGCACTCTTCCCTGCACCATGTCCATGGCGTTAGTTCCAGAACCTGCTAGAATAGTCACCTGGCACATATAAGCTCTAATAGGATAAGGATGTCTGTAATTTGCCTAGTTACAGGAATAGGATATCATACAGAGGTATAAAAGGAGTTACAGAAGCTTCCAGACCCTAGGCTCCTGGAGGACACAAGAGGAGGGGAGTCTCTTTGTCATAAGTGTATGGTGTAAATAGTATGTTTCTAATGTGCAACTTTGTGTGAAGGAGTATGGTCACCTTTTATTGTTTTAAAGTTAGGGAAGAGTTTCCCTTATCTAGGAAGGGCTACTGAATTAGTCAAGATGCCGGAGGATGCTTTTTTCCTTTAAGGAGGATGTGCGTGACATTTCAAAGTAAATGATCCCTAAATTAGGGTTCCAGGGAAATGTCACAGCTAGAGTTGCTCCAACGCCAAACCTATGTATAGTCACACTACAGGTGCGCCGACGAGTATTCCAAAACTTGCCTTGGAAAATCTGGGGCAATCACCAACAAGACCCAGGTACATGCTGGGTACATGCTGCATTTCAGTGACATTTCTGCAGACAGACTAACGGCCCATTGGATTAACACAGCGGGGGTCCCTGGCAGTCCCATTCAAACGGAATGGGACTGCCAGGGACCCCTGCTGTGTTAATCTGATGGGCCGTTAGTCTTTCTGCAGAAATGTGTTCTGAGAAATGAAATCTGAGTTCCCAGGGAAGAAGAATGTACAGTATGATGTCTGTCTTGTCAAAAAAAGTAAAAAGGAAGACTCCTGAGGAAGCCACACACCTGGCGAAACGCGTAGAGTGCTAGCTACCCTGTGAGAAGAGAGGAGAGATCTGGGAGCTGACACCCTTACAGCCGCGACCGGATGTGACGCAATAGACCAAGCGGAAGTGACGTATCGGAGGAAGCAAGGCGGGACCATCGATCGGTGAGAGAGCTGGAGTCTGAGTCCTCTGCAGCACCTGCATGCACCTAGCTAAGGTAGCAGATTAGCCCACTGAAGAGGGCATTTCTGATGGGACGAGACCAGCGAGACAGCGAACACCAGCGGAGGTGAAAGGTCACTAAGAGCGGTGGTCCATACACAGTCACACCGGAGGAGGCGGGTGAGCCTGGAGCTAACCATTTTCTCTCCTCAATCACTATCAATGTGATACATGCCTTAACCAATTGTTTTTATTGTAAGTGTTTATTTTTACCCTATAAAGTCGAGTTTTTTATTGTTACTGGTCTGCACTATGGTACTATTTCTTTTACATATACACTGTTGCTGAGCTGAGAGTTGGAGATCCCTACACCTGGTTAAGAAATCTTCCTAGCAGAGACCATTGTGTGTCAAAACCGCTCGTTTTTGACTTACATCTTGTAAGTAGGCAACACATAAGAGCCGAGACAACACAAATGTATACACCCCTTCAAAAAACTGTCTGCACTTAGATTGTTTTTTTGTTTTTTGTTCTATTTCCCTTTATGCTCCCCCTGGATTGCAGTTGGAAAAGGAAGATGTTGACAGACAGCAAAAGGAACCTATGTGCACTCGCTATTCACATAAGAGGGCTAGGAAGAATTCAATCCTAGGGTGTGATCCCTATATAGCCACTCACTAATATAATAAAATCTTTTATTAAACGTCTATGCAAAAAAGAACAATATACATAGGATAAAACAACAGGGAACTACCGCACGGGTGGAGAGACCTATAAGTCTATGTCTAACATCATACATTATTGTCTCTTTGATTGCAAAGAGATGAGGGAGAAGGGGAAGGGAAAGGATGTGAGGAACCGACGTGACCTATAATAATGTATTCACAAAATACCAGACATCAGAGGCAAGGATATAGACCTAGTCAAATAACAATATGTAGGGTCTTAAAATCTCTAGCCTATGAGTCTATTAATGGATACTGTATCTATAGTAACAAATGCATAATGTATCATAGCACAATCAACTGTATTTTTCATGCAGCTTAAACCAGTGCCCCAGTGGTTAGGAAATAGAGGGGCATAAATGTATATACCATATACCCACAGTACTTAGTCCCAGGCCGTCCTATTCTATATTAGATCTGTACATGCAATCCCCTATGTGCAGGGGCATGTATGCTAGAGACGCCGTGGGGCTTAAGAACAGAGGGATACAACCTGGTTTGGCTGTGGGGATCGTGCTGCTGCAATGCTACTTCGGTATACTCCTTCTCCCTGCTCCACTCATGCGCTCCCTGATGACGTCACGACAGTGACTCCACTAAAAACCGCCTTGTATATTGTTCTTTTTTGCATAGACGCTTAATAAAAGATTTTATTATATTAGTGAGTGGCTATATAGGGATCACCCCCTAGGATTGAATTCTTCCTAGCCCTCTTATGTGAATAGTGAGTGCACATAGGTTCCTTTTGTTGTCTGTCAACATCTTCCTTTTCGCATGTATATTTCCCGTATGCACCCTATTTGTAAAACATAGATGTTATTTATGTAGGAGAGCGGCAATATCCTTGTATCCTTTATATGTATTATCAAATAAAGTAACCTGTCTGTTAAATAAAGTTATTGGCACCCTTCTTACATCAGCTTACAATACCAGCCAGCCCGGATGCCAGCAGCCTGAGAAAAAAGGTACAGTATGAAAGTCTAAGCAGTCACATCTGCACCAAACCCACTTCACCTCACTTAGTTGTAACCTTTCTTAGTGGGAGCCGGGCAAGGAGGGGTTACATGTACATTCAAACAGTACAATCTACTGTAGGTTTTCAGTAGAGTAATTAATCTAATGTCAAGGTTACAGATAAATATTGTTCAATTGGATTCCAACTACATACTGTACATGACATCTGAAGAGATTTCAGATTTCTAATAGCATGCAGTTTGTTTTCTTTCTATGGGTTTTCATTTACTAATGGTCAGATTAAATGTCAATACTGTATAGTGATGTAAACTAGTAGTTATTCCCATATAAATGGAAAGAAATTTCCAAAAATATATTCCTGAGTTATTCTTAATGATGGCAATGCTTCCCACAATTCAAATGTAAGACAGTATGTTTACAATCAGAGGAAACTACATAGCAAACAAATAGCTCTTCTGACAGTTCTGTCATGAGAAAAATAATAAAGCCTTTATATCACAAAGTCAAATTTTTATAAGTTACCCGCTACAGACATAACCAGACTTGCTGTCCCCAGAGCCGTGGGAAGAAAAGCAAAATGCAGCGGCTCCTTGGACACTAAAAATATGACTACCAGTGGGGGATCTGTTCTGCTGAATAGGACCTCCCTCCCCCACAGATAATTTCTCACTGCCGGGGGAAGCTGCAGGATCTGGAGAACATCGGAGAATCTTCATCGAAAACACTGAGACTGGCTACATCTACAGTATCACTGTAAAAGGGGTTAAGGCTGCATTCCACAAATAGAAATAATGCATACAATTTACCGGTGCTGCTGGTTCAAGGAAGTACCTGCCATAAAATCCAAAGTACACTGTGGAAAAAGAAGGGATCCAGCGCTCCACGGATTTCTGAATAAAGAAAATGTATTGTGCCACACAACGTTTCGACCTTATGGTCTTTATCAAGTGACTAGGCACTTGATAAAGACCATAAGGTCGAAACGTTGTGTGGCACAATAAATTTTCTTTATTCAGAAATCCGTGGAGCGCTGGATCCCTTCTTTTTCTACATCTACAGTATACCAAATTGTTTTTGCAGCTAGATCTTGTATCTGAATTGGTACTGTATAGTCACTATGCGACTATTTTGTGAAAACTAAGTATTAGCATATAGTTTATTGTTCAATCAACTGGGTGAGGTTCAGTCACTGAATTAATTGTGTATTTCATTACAGAATTTGAATACATCAAATGATGGGCGTGGGACAGAATGTTAGTCCTTTTAACAGTGCAGATCTCACTGCTGGGAAAAGAGTTGATTGTTTTCAGAGAGGTTTATCAGAAATAGTAAATAGGCTGTAGATATTGACATCTTCTGGATAGTTTGTGATGGTGTGTATGTATTCTTTTTTTTTTGCTGTTTACATTGTTGTTATGCTTAGTGGCTTGTATCCATCATTTTACATGTGAAGATCCCTCTTATTAATCAATTAAAACATTTCGTAACGTATAACAAATTTCCAACACGCCATGAAATGTAAAAAAAATTTTTATGGAGGTAGAATTATTTTCAAACCAATTCATAATTTTTTTATTTGTGTAGCCCAAGAAACAAACACAGAATTCACACCGTCTTATTTGCCTAAGATTAATAACAGTGTATCTACTGTATAAAACTGTGATTTATGGGAGAAATAATTGGAAGCATGTGATTTACACTACAAGTTTACAATTTACAGTTACTGTACAACTCAGAATTCTCTGTAATCTGTTTTTTCATTTCACTTTTGATATTTCTAGTGCTACTCTATTTTTAACTACTTTCCTATGTTTGTGAAAGATAAATATAATGCCGTGGTATCAGTACTTGGGAAACATAACATATTATATAACTGAAGAAAAAATGTGTCAGGGCTTCAAATATTGTGGACAACTATATCTATTTTGTGCTGCTATGTGGATCAATTAGAGTGTGGCACACATACTGTAACAACAAATCTGAAAGTATACTGTAAAATGTCTTCAAGTGGGCATGTAAAGATAACCAATCTCTCAATTAAATGTTGCTATAAAGATAATAGTGCTGTGACAGGGCCGCTGCCCAGTTTAAAAAGGCTGCACACCTAGAGCTTGTCTGTAGCTGAGTCCAGCAAGGAGCTGGTTAATTGTAGCCAAATTCCATTTATTTATTTTTAAAATGTTTTACCAGTAAGTAATACATTGAGAGTTACCTCTCATTTTCAAGTATGTCCTGGGAACAGAGTTATATTGACAGATATATGGTTACAAATACATGGTTACATTAGGTGAACAGGGTTATACATTATATATGAAGACATTGCATGCACAGTTAAAGATAAAATAAGTTATAGGCTTATGTAACAGTTACAGACCACATTAAAATGTGAGACCGCTTTAGTTTTGAAAGAAAAGACTGGTGGCGGTTTTGAGAGTTGCAAGTAGATTGTTTCAGTTGTGGGGTGCACGGTAAGAGAAGGCAGAGTGGACAGATACTTTGTTGAACATTGGGACCATGAAAAGTCCCTTGGAGTCAGATCTAAGTGCTGCGTGTGGTAGGGGTGAGAAGCTTGTTCAGATACAGGGGTAGCTTGCCCAAGAAGTATTTGAAGGCAAGACAGGAGAGATTAAATTTACAGAAAGCACAATAAAGTAATGGGTGTGCGCTCTGAACCCTTCACTGGTGAGGGGTGTAAGTATTCAGTGGATGGTGTGAAAGAACAAATATGTTATTAGGACTCTGAATTAGAGCTAGTTAGTACATCTGGTTTCTGAATCTTCCCTGTGTGCTTACCTATCAAGTAGGTCAACTGTATCTGAATGGGAGCACAATGTATTAAAGTGACATGAACCACAATGTCCTCGCCCTTGGTAAAGCAGTGAAAAAAAAACAGTTATAGCAATAATGATAGCAAATATCAACCACAGGTATTGTATTCAAAATAAAGTGTATTGCTCTAAACAGTAAGGTGAACCCAAAAAAAGCTGTTGGTAACTAACAAAAAAAGTCCAGTCCAAAAAGAAGGTTCACTTGCAAAAGTTGCTGCCCCAAATAAAAGGATATTCAATCCTCCAGTGTTATCACAAGAAAGAAAAAAGATAGAACGAGGGGCGCATGTGATGCAAACAAATCAACTTTATATAAGTATGCAAGAAAAATAATGATAAAACATGTACTGAATTAAACAGGATATATTGCCTGAGTAGATGGGGGGGGGGGGGGTTCTCCCGGTCCCTCACAACCTTTGCCGTCGTCCTCCGTGGGTCCCTGGTGTTTGAGAGGTTTAGCCACCGATGTCGTACCGCTGGGCTGTGACTCCTTGCTGAAGTGCTGCTCCTCTGTGTAGATGGCGTAAGGGGGTTGCGCTCGTTGCCAGAGCCCTAAGCATTGCGGTTGGCGTCTACCTCGTTCACCTCCTAAACCCAGTAGTGACGTTGGCTGTTCTCCGTGTCTGGTTGCGGAGTGGGGAAACCCCTAAGCAGATTGCTGGATGTCTTTGAAAAAAATGGAATGCAGATTCTGCTATGATCTGGGGTCTGAGAGCTTTGTGGAACTTGCGAATAGACCACCTGAATTTTTGGGGGTACTGAGCGCTGCTTCCTTATAATCCAACGCATTTCGGCATCACAATACCTTCCTCTGGGATAGTTTTACAATGAGTGACACTGCCTCCCTTTATACATTGGAGGGGGGAGGCTCCCCAGTAATTGATTGGTCAATAACTGTGAAGTGGGTTAACAACAGTAAGTGTTAGTTGCTGGGTGTTAACTCTTAACCTTAATGTAGGGTGGGGAGAACATTTCTCTAAAATTGGACAGTGGTTCATGTCACAATAATAAGACCAACAAGTATACACTCAAGTAAAAAAGATGCTTATTAAAAGATTTTTTTAAATTTATATATATATATATATATATATATATATATATATAGACACTGTTTTTAAGTTATCCTTGCTTCATTCATTGTAACATCGCCGGAAGAAGAGATCAGTGTATCTCGAAAGCTCGCACAAATAAAAGCATTTCGTTAGCCACAGAACGGTATCATCTATTTATTTTTTGATTATTGAAGCTCGGCTAACACGGTACTGATACCTCTACATGAAAATATGGAAGATACCACATTGTACCGCACCCAAATGAAGCTAAAGGATTTACTGAAAAAACAGGCACAACTAGACAGCGATATCATCTTCCTCAGCAAATGCAAGAAGGAGCATCTGATCCCAAAAGGACTCGTCCTCAAAAACCCACTTGCTACCACATACAACACAAAATTCTCCCAACAACTGTGCACCAGGAACTCAGAAAGATTAAGGAACCATCTCATCAGCATCTGTTACAGCAACAGGAGAAAGACAAAGGTGACAATAGACAGCATCCTGGAGACAGGAGAAATTCACACAGACACATGGAGAGGACTCCAAACATTCCATGAAAAACTCCTGAAGGGTCTAATTAGCAATAAGGAAAAGAAACTGCACAGACTGAGGCTAAGAATGAGATACTCTGCAGCAGCCAGCACAACAACTAATAATACAAATATTGACAGTCACCAAGAGCAGGACTGCACTGTTAACCTCTCAGATTACACACCTAATCAAGCAGAGTCCTCAGTATTATCAAAGGGTCTCACATTCTGCCCTACCAAGCCTATGGACAAGATTGAGCTGTGCAGTGACCTAGAAGAATACTTCAGAAGGCTGCGTCTTAAGGAGTTCTTCCATGACAGACACAACCAAGATTATGCCAACACTGCAGAAGGAGAGCCGCTGCACATGAGCAGGGAGAAGCAAAAATCAAACTGGATCCCACAAACTGGGCGCAACCCCACATTGGACCGGTACATTGAAAGCTTCAGACACAGCGCCAAAACCACCATCCTGGACAAAGTAAGGAAACAAACATATAATCTGACACAGATGGAGAGGAGAGCCATAGAATCGCTAAAGGCCAACCACAACATAACAATCAAACCTGCAGACAAAGGAGGAGCAGTGGTCATAATGAACACCACAGACTACCTGCGGGAAGCACACAGGCAACTCTCTGATTCAAAGTACTACACCCAACTGCAGGAGGATCCAACTAAAAAATACATGCGAGAACTCAACAGGATCATTAAAACACTCCCGATCCGCACAAGAGAACAAATTCTGGACCTGATACCAGCTAACCCAAAACCTGGCACATTCTACATGCTCCCTAAAATTCACAAAGAGGGTAACCCTGGGCGCCCTATTATCTCTGGATCTGGCACACTTACCGAGAATATTTCTGGCTGGGTGGAGGGCATTCTAAAACCACTTGTCAGGAACACACCCAGCTATATCCAGGATACCACCGACCTGCTAAACAAACTGAATGCCATTGGCCCCCTCCCTACAGGAACACTACTAGCAACTATGGATGTAGAGTCACTTTATACAAACATCCCCCACGAGGATGGGATTTCAGCCTGCAGATACTTTCTGGGATCGCAGGAGCCACTCACAGAGACAGTGACTAAATGCATTGAATTTATTCTGACCCATAACTACTTCACATTTGGAAATGACACATACCTCCAGACAACCGGGACCGCTATGGGTACTCGGATGGCGCCACAGTATGCCAATCTGTTCTGCGCAAAACTGGAAAGTGACTTTCTGTCCACCTGTCACTTGAAACCCCTTACATACCTTCGCTACATCGATGACATCCTCCTGATTTGGACCTCTGGCGAACAGGACCTCCTACAGTTCTATGACAACTTCAATACTTTCCACCCGACCATCAACCTCAAACTCACCCATTCCACGGATGAAGTACATTTTCTAGACACCACCATTACTATAAAGAACAACCAACTACAGACTTCTGTATACCGCAAACCTACAGACAGAGCCAGCTATTTGAGGGACAACAGCTTCCACCCGACACACACCAAACATGCAACCATCTACAGTCAAGCCATACGATACAACCGGATATGCTCCGACACAGCAGACAGAGACCAGCGGATTAAAGCCTTGAGATCAGACTTTATAAACCGTGGATATAACCACAGAATTGTAGACCAGCAAATTCACAAAGCCACCAGAATACCAAGAAGTGATCTCCTTGAATACAAACAGAAGGAGACAAGCGACAGGGTTCCTTTGGTGGTCACATATAACCCACACCTAGGAGCCCTACGCAAGATCGCCAGGAAACTACAACCCATCCTCCAGGAAGATACAAGACTGCAACAGGTCTTCCCTGAAGCACCCTTATTATCATACAGACAACCCCATAATCTCAAGAAAATTATGGTGAGGAGTAAAGTATTCAGCAGTACAACTGAATGCGGGACAAAACCATGCCAGGACCCAAGATGCAAAACCTGCGCAATGCTCTACACAGCGGACACAATACAAATACCACACAAGAATCGGGAATACAAAATCAGAGGAGGGTTCACCTGTTCCTCCAGCAATGTCGTGTACCTCATCATGTGCATGAAATGCCCAGGGGGCTGCTACTACATAGGTGAGACAGGACAGGGGCTAAACAAGAGAATGAACCTGCATCGCCACAGCATCACACGCGGAACAAGAGACAGTCCTGTTGGCGAACATTTCTCTGACTCTGGCCATAAGATGAACGATCTGAGGGTTGCCATACTCAAAGGTAATCTTAAAACTCCGAAAGAGAGACGGTTGCATGAATACAAATTTATGCAACTGTTCGGGACACTTAGCAGTGGCCTAAACAGAGATCGAAATTTTATGAGTCATTACTGACACTAGCGAACTCTCTTCCCATGAGCGCTAAAGGCCATGTCTGTACATACTGTGCTATATGTATGCACACACAGCTGTCTCTCACACATACTAACACTCCTTATTTTTCCATCCATATACACCAATAGGGACCACATAGTATCCACACACACTTTTAGTTGTGCTACAAACTCTCACATTTCCACACCCACCCACACCATTTATATCCCTCTCACTCCACACACACCTTGTGTAGAGCACTGTTTATACTGTGGGCTCTCCATTCATTTTTATTCACACTGATACACATACACACTCTTTCTTCACTTGCTTTCAGTTACCCTTTGACACCTCTAGCCATAAAACACATCCACACGGGGGAAGGAACAGCACAGATAACATTCCAAGAGACACTGTTTTTAAGTTATCCTTGCTTCATTCATTGTAACATCGCCGGAAGAAGAGATCAGTGTATCTCGAAAGCTCGCACAAATAAAAGCATTTCGTTAGCCACAGAACGGTATCATCTATTTATTTTTTGATTATATATATATATATATTGTGACAAACAGCTTACTCCGGGGCTCCGCTGCTTGTCCGGGACGGTTAGAACACGGTCTTTTGGGGTAGGTTAAATGAGGAGGCGTCACGTACTGTTCCTTTAAACAGGCTGTGCCTGGTTTATTCAGTCCCAGGCACTGAGACTGCCACAGTGCATACAACAAAACACATCAAAACAAAAGCTGCTCACCTGAGCGATAACTTAACTTAGATTTCCCTAACTCAGGGTGGAAGTGGCTTTTCCACTTTCCAACAACAAAACAAGGTACTTTTGCAGAGTTAGCCAAATGAATAGAACAATTGAACCTGTGTGGGGAAGGGGCTTCTCCCCACTGTGTTCAGCAGCCTTCCAGGCTCTGGAGAAGAGACAAGAGCAAACAGGAAATCAGTCTTACATACCTGATTTCTAATTAGCATGACAGGTGACAGAAATCCCTCAGTTCCAACGCTTGCCCAAAACTGTGGGATGGAGTGCATGTATTATAAGGCTGCACTCCCAGGCCAGACAGGATAGAAACTGTTCAGTATCCTGGGAGCCCTATATATGGAATTTATTACCATCCCCTGGTTTCTGTCACATATCCTCCCCCCCAGCTCAGACCCTGAGGGATGAGCGACCATGGATATTAGGGAGTGCATCCTTGACAACCCGTCAGCATTGCCATGTTTGTGCCCTGACCTGTGTTCCACAGAAAATTTAAAGGGTTGTAGGCTTAGGAACCACCTGGTCACTCTAGCATTCTTTTCCCTGTTTTGACACATCCAGGTAAGGGGTGCATGATCTGTGACCAACCGGAATTTTCTCCCCAACAGGTAGTATTTGAGCGTCTCTACAGCCCACTTTATTGCGAGACACTCTTTCTCTACTATGGAGTAATTTTTCTCCTGGGGATTTAGTTTCCTACTTAAATAAAGGATGGGGTGTTCCTCACCTTGAGACTCCTGGGAGAGTACCGCCCCCAGCCCTACCTCAGATGCGTCGGTTTGGACTACGAACTCTTTGGAGAAGTCAGGTGTGACCAACACTGGTTGGGCACAGAGAGCTTCTTTCAGGCTTCTAAAGGCCTGTTCGGTTTCGGGGGACCACTTTACCATAAGTGGTCCTCTTGCTTTTGTGAGGTCGGTTAGTGGGGTTGCCTTAGTCGCAAAATTGGGAATAAACCTTCTATAGTACCCAATTAACCCCAAAAAGGTCCTTACTTGTTTTTTTGTAACTGGCCTTGGCCAACCTTGTATCGCCTCCACTTTGAGTGTTTGGGGTTTGAGTAAACCTCTGCCAATAGAATACCCCAGATACTTGGCCTCCTCCAGACCAATGGTGCATTTAGCGGGGTTAGCAGTTAGTCCAGCAGACCGAACTGCGTCGAGCACAGCTTGGACCTTTGGAAGGTGGGATTGCCAATCTTCACTATGGATTACCACATCATCCAGGTAGGCAGCAGCATACCGAGCATGTGGTTTTAAAATTTTATCCATCATTCTTTGGAATGTGGCGGGAGCTCCATGTAAGCCAAAAGGCAGCACCCTATACTGAAAGAGGCCGTCTGGGGTTGAGAAGGCTGTCTTTTCTTTTGCCCTTTCTGTGAGGGGAACCTGCCAGTACCCTTTTGTTAGGTCTAGGGTTGTGAGATATCGGGCTTTGCCCAGTCTCTCTACAAGTTCATCTACCCTGGGCATAGGGTAAGTATCAAATTTTGACACCGCGTTTAGTTTCCGGTAGTCATTACAAAACCTTGTTGTACCATCTGGCTTTGGGACTAAGACTATAGGGCTGTTCCACCCACTTTGGGATTCCTCAATTACGCCTAGTTTTAGCATTTTTTTAACCTCTAAACTTATAGCCTCTCTTTTGGCCTCTGGGATTCGGTACGGTTTAAGGTTAACTCGGACCCCCGGTTCAGAGACTAGGTCATGTTCAATTACGCTAGTTCTACCTGGCTGTGTAGAGAAGATTTCTTTGTTTCTGCTCACTAAATTCTGAACCTCTTGTTTCTGATGAACGGACAGGGTTTCAGCTATGCTAACCTCTGGGTCAGTTTCTTGACTCTCTGACGGACCTGGGGTTACTAGGGTTGACAAGACTTCTCTATCTTTCCAGGGCTTGAGTAGGTTTATATGGTAAATTTGCTCAGGTTTCCTCCTACCTGGCTGTCTTACCTTATAATTTACTTCTCCCACTCTTTCCAAGACCTCATATGGCCCATGCCATTTAGCAAGGAATTTACTTTCCACGGTGGGAACCAGAACTAGTACCCTATCACCTGGAAAAAAAATTCTGACCCTAGCACCCTTATTATACGTATTCCTCTGTGCTTCTTGAGCTTTCTCCATGTGTTCCCTCACTATGGGTAGGACTGCAGCAATGCGGTCCTGCATCTGGGCAACATGCTCTATTACACTTCTGTAAGGGGTAACCTCATGTTCCCAAGTCTCTTTGGCTATATCCAGTAAGCCCCTTGGGTGTCGGCCATACAATAGTTCAAACGGGGAGAAGCCTGTGGATGATTGGGGAACTTCCCTAATGGCAAATAACAGGTACGGTAACAAACAATCCCAGTTTTTCCCATCTTTATCGACCGCCCGCCGTAACATGCTCTTTAAGGTTTTATTGAACCTTTCCACTAAACCATCTGTTTGTGGATGATAGACTGAGGTTCTGAGGTGCTTGATTTTTAGGAGTTTACATAACTCTTTTGTTACTTGGGACATAAACGGTGTTCCCTGGTCAGATAGAATCTCTTTAGGAATTCCAACCCGGGAAAACAGAACTACTAACTCTTTTGCTATGTTTTTGGCAGAGGTGCTACGTAGGGGAACTGCCTCCGGATATCGGGTGGCATAATCTAATATTACCAATATATGCTGATGTCCCCTAGCAGACTTTATTAGGGGTCCTACTAGATCCATAGCAATCCGGTCAAATGGTACCTCTATTATGGGAAGGGGTACCAATGGGCTGCGGTACGCCTTGAACGGGGCGGTGATCTGACATGCTGGGCATGAGGAACAATAATTCGTAATTTCTGCCAGAACCCCAGGCCAATAGAAGCTTCGGAGAACCTTTTCTTTTGTCTTTTCCACCCCTAGGTGTCCCCCCAATGGATGACTATGTGCGAGGTGTAACACTACATTACGGAATGTCCGTGGTACCAACAATTGTTTAGTTGTAACTGATTTTCTTTTATCAACCCGATATACTAGGTCGTTCTCTACCTCGAAGTAGGGGTAAGCAAGCGACCTATCTGGTTGGCCAAGAGTACTATTCAGGTCCCGTATATTTCCCCTTGCTACCTCTAATGTGGGGTCCTCCCACTGGGCCTTCTTAAAACTCCCAGGACTGACCTCTAGGTCAGCGAGGGTCTTATCCGGTTCTGGGGTGGTAAGTGTCTGATCAACATCCTGATTTGGGGTATTCCCTACCAAAGTAGTGATGGGGAAGGGAATTTTACAGCACTCCTCCTTTTCCCCCTTCTTATTTGGGCCCTCGTCAACCTCCACTTCTGAAAACGGGAAAGGATTTATTTCTTCTAATACTTCGTTATGGTCCGCTATTGAACTCTGGGCGCTATTCTGAGCGGGGGACCACATTTTTAGAAAATGGGGAAAGTCGGTCCCTATTAACACATCATGTGCCAGTTTGGGTACAATACCCACCTTGAAATCTAAAGAACCAAACTCTGTTTCAAAAAAAACATCAACAGTGGGATATTCATGATTATCCCCATGTATACAACAAATTGCCATTCTTTGTGAACTGTTTCCCTGTTTCTTCTTAACGGGCAAGAGGTATTCGGACACTAGTGTGACCATGCTCCCAGAGTCCAGAAGTGCCCGAACCCTCCTACCATTAACCTTTACAGATGCCCACAGATGGTTATTCAAGGGGTCCTCTGGGCTAGGGCGCATACATTGGGACAACAGCGAATAAGGTTCCACGCTGTTGCATTGCATGGGCTCATCATTTAGTGGGCAGATTTTTGCTGTGTGGCCCCTCTCATGACAATTTACACATTTAGGTACATAGTCTGTGTCCCACTTAGAGCCTTTTCCCAGCTCCCCATGTTGGCTATTGCCCTTAGTGTGCGAACCACTGTTGCTGGTGCTGCGTGAAGGTGGTCGCCGCTCTTCAGCTCCCCTTAACCCCGGTACCCTTTTACCGTCTCTGGAAGAGTCCTGGAACCTCGGGTAGTGGGGTTGCTCCACGACTGTGGGTTGCGGGTGCTCTCCTGCTGCATTGTACCTTTCTACGAGGGCCACAAGCTCATCCGCATTGTGGGGGTCACTCCGACTGACCCAATGGCGTAAGGCAGAGGGAAGTTTCCTCAAGAACTGGTCCATGACCAACCGTTCCACGATGTGGCTTGCTGAGTTGATCTCGGGTTGTAGCCACTTCCGGGCGAGGTGGATGAGGTCATACATCTGGCTTCGGGTGGCTTTATCCATCGTGAAGGACCATGCGTGAAACCTTTGGGCGCGAACAGCCATGGTTACGCCGAGGCGGGCGAGGATCTCGAACTTCAATTTTGCATAGACGTTAGCTTCGGCTGGCTCTAGATCAAAGTAAGCCTTCTGGGGTTCGCCGCTTAGGAAGGGTGCGATTAGACCAGCCCACTCAGCTTCTGGCCATCCCTCTCTCTGTGCCGTGCGTTCAAACGTGAGAAGATAGGCTTCCACATCATCCGAGGGTCCCATCTTCTGAAGGTAGTGGCTTGCCCTGGTCATTTTCGGAACTGGGGCTGCCGCTGCCAGTGGAAGGTTACTGATAGTCCCCCTCAGGATCTCGAGTTCCTGCTGTAAGCCCTGAGCGAACCGCTGTTGCTCCTCTCTCAGCAAGCGGTTTGTCTCTTGCTGGTTTGCATTCGCCTGTTGCAGGGCTTCATTCGCGTCTTTCTGGACAGCGACATTGCGTACCAGCGCACTCACCACGTCTTCCATCTTGTTTGGAGAGAGAGAAAAAAAACTTTATTTTTTTTTTTTTTTTTTTAAAAGTTCTTTAACCCCCAGACCTTTTAGTGTTCTGCCCGCATTCTCCACCATATGTGACAAACAGCTTACTCCGGGGCTCCGCTGCTTGTCCGGGACGGTTAGAACACGGTCTTTTGGGGTAGGTTAAATGAGGAGGCGTCACGTACTGTTCCTTTAAACAGGCTGTGCCTGGTTTATTCAGTCCCAGGCACTGAGACTGCCACAGTGCATACAACAAAACACATCAAAACAAAAGCTGCTCACCTGAGCGATAACTTAACTTAGATTTCCCTAACTCAGGGTGGAAGTGGCTTTTCCACTTTCCAACAACAAAACAAGGTACTTTTGCAGAGTTAGCCAAATGAATAGAACAATTGAACCTGTGTGGGGAAGGGGCTTCTCCCCACTGTGTTCAGCAGCCTTCCAGGCTCTGGAGAAGAGACAAGAGCAAACAGGAAATCAGTCTTACATACCTGATTTCTAATTAGCATGACAGGTGACAGAAATCCCTCAGTTCCAGCGCTTGCCCAAAACTGTGGGATGGAGTGCATGTATTATAAGGCTGCACTCCCAGGCCAGACAGGATAGAAACTGTTCAGTATCCTGGGAGCCCTATATATGGAATTTATTACCATCCCCTGGTTTCTGTCACAATATATACATATACTTTACAATAATTTTAACCTTTTTTAAAACATTTTTTTTAACTTTACAATAATATTAACCTTTTTACAATAAAATATATAAATAACCAGCTGTATGGTGCTCAGTGTGTACTACCTTTATATCATGATCATATCAAATCCATGAATAAACAGATATATTGAGTTGTGTAAATCCTTGACCACTGCGTTTAATCAGCCCTAGTGGCCAGGGTGGGAGGGATATTGGTGGATGATATGTACATAGTTTCAGGTAGAAAAGACTCCCTTCATGGATCTAAGTGTACTGCCTGGAAGGGGAAATATACAAGAAAAACAAAGTGTCTAGTTTACATACTTTACTGGAACTTGAGTAGTCCCCTATCTTATAACCCCTGCATAGCCAAGGGGGGACTGCAGAGAGAGGAGACTGAGGTAAATAAGGGTGGGGTGCCAGAATGTCTGGCTACAAGAGTGAACATGAACTGGGTAAGCATGTTTAAATGATAACCTATAAGCTCTAGAGGGACATATAGCATGACTAGGGAATAAAAGCTAAAATAAGATGTTAGTAGTATATATGCATCCAGGCATCTATCCAAAACCCTGTATCATCCAAACCTCCTTTCTGGAATAAAATTGGTAAAATGCTTATAATAAAAATATGAAAAAATATTTAATAAAAAAGTTAAAACATCAAAAAGCAGGGTGTTGATGATGCCTATTGGAATGCTAAAAGTTCCTCATTTAGGCCACCTGGTTGCATGGTTTGCATTTTAAAAATCCAGTAGGATTCCTGTTGTTTTCATTTTAAAAACCAGTCTCCTCTGGCTGCACCTGTAGTTATACTTTCGATTCCTTGAGTTCTTTTGGCTCTTTATTGTGTTTATAGAGAAAATGTCTGGATACTCCATGTCCCACAAATCTTTTACAAAATGTTCTTCTACTTTTGTGTTAACAATGTGTCTATACGTAAAGCACCCACTTTGCCCACATTTATAACAACTTATGGGTTGAACTGGCAGCCAGATGCCCCCTGTACTATTAGCTCCTTCTTTGTGTTTGTGTTTATCAGGTAGCACACTGGGGGGCTAGGAAGTTTTTTAAGCTTTTGGCTTTATCGAAAAACCACTGCCGGTTTGTCCTTGAGATCATTTTTTAATAACGGGTCATTCAATAGAATGTTCCAGTGTTACTGCATGATTTTGTAAATATTACTGGCTGCCCTATTATGTTTTGTTAAGACGAGACAATCATAATTTTTCGCGTTGATTTCTTTCACTTTCAGTGCCTGTTTTAATAGATCACTCCTATTTACCCTCCGTACCCTATTTAAAGCTTCCTTCACTATCTTTCCTTGGTAGCCTTTTTCCATAAATTAGTTTTTTAACATCATTGCTTGAGACTCAAAATCTGGGTCCTTGATGTAGTTCCTACATAACCTGAGAAACTGCCTATATTGAATGTTTTTCTTCCATACTTGGAGGTGATTGCTCCTAAAATCAAGATAGCTATTTGCATCTACCTGTTTGAAAAAGGTTTTAGTGAAAACAGAGTAGTTTTCGCTAATGAGCAACAGGTCTAAGAAATCAATCGATTCTTTGTCTTGTTTACAAGTAAACTTGAGACCCAAGTCATTCCTATTTAAAAGTGTTAAAAATTGACTGAGCTGTTCTTCTCCTTCCTACCAAATAAAAATCAAACCGTCAATTAATCTTCTGTATAGTAAAATATTCTCTAAAAATTGATTATTTTGCCATACAGTATAGTAAAATCTAACCAATAACCAATAAAAAGATTGGCAAAACTAGGTGCAAATTTGGTGCCAATAGCCATCCCGCATACTTGTACATAAAATTGCCCTTCAAAGGAAAAATGGTTGTGTGTTAAAACAAATCTAATACAATTCAATATAAAATCCCTTTGTTTGGGGCACATGCCTTCATCTTTTAAAAAAAAAGTGTAATACTGTTGTAATCCCTTTCTCATGTTCTATGCATGTATATAATGCAGTAACATCACAGCTCACCCAAATTAAATCATTGGTCCAAGTTATGTCCTGTACTAATTCTAACATGTTTTGTGTCTCTTAGATAAGATCTTAAGCTTTTGACGTGGCCTTGGAGGAAGGAATTGATATAACTTATAGGTTAGCTGTAATTGAATCTTTTCCGGAGACTATTAATCTTCCTGGTGGGTTAATCAGGCTTTTGTGTATCTTAGGAAAGTGGTAAAGAAATGGGCGTTTTTTGGGTGCATGATGTTTAAAAATTTAAATTCTGGTTTATTTAAAATATTATTCTACAATCCTTCCTTGAGCAAAATTTGCAGGGCCTCCTTATAAAATCTTTATAAGCATCTTTTTTACTTGACTGTATACTAGTTGGTCTTACTATTGTGACATGAACCACTGTCCAATTTTAGATAAATGTTCTCCTCACCCTACATTAAGGTTAAGAGTTAACACCCAACAACTAACACTTACTGGGGTTAACCCACATCACAATGATTGACCAATCAATCAATTACTGGGGAGCCTCTGCCCCTCCAATGTATAAAGGGAGGCAGATTCACTCATTGTAAAACTATCCCTGAGGACAGCATTGTGATACCGAAACACGGTGGATTATAAGGAAGCAGCGTTCAGTACGCCCAAAAATTCAGGTGGTCTATTTGCAAGTTCTGCAAAGCTCTCAGACCCCAGATCATAACGGAGTCTGCGTTCTATTTTTCTCAAAGACATCCAGCAATCTGCCCAGGGGATTCCCCATGATGCGACCAGACACGGAGAACAGCCGATATCACTTCCGGATTTAGGAGGTGAATGAGGAAGACGCCAACCGCAGCTCTTAGGGCTCTGACAATGAGCGCAACCCCCCTATGCCATCTGCACAAAGGAGACTGGCGGCTAATTCCGCGGCTGCTGCCCGTGGCAGGAGGCAGGCGAAGCTTATTGGTGTGCGCGGGGAAAGCTGTGTTCGCAAGAGCGGGCTCGCAACGGCGCTTCCCCTCAGTCCCACGTGGGGAGCCCGGGGGGGGGGGAAGTGGGCCCACAGGCAGCAGGCCAGACACCCTGCTTCCCTGCGCATGCGCACCGGGACCTCAGCTCTGCACAGGGAATCACCAACATTGTTTTTTCAAATATAACAGGCGCAGGGGGGACCGGGCTGCCAACCCCAGCAGACCCCCCTGTTGACGGCCCTGACCTGGAGACCGCCCCCCCCATAATAGGGCAGCACCATCTACACAGGCAATATATCCTGTTTTATTTAGTACGTTTTATCATTATTTTTCTTGCATACTTATATAAAGTTGATTTGATTGCATCACATGCACCCCTCTTTCTTTTTCTTTCTTGAGATTAAATTTAGGCCTAGGCTCAAGTGATGGCCAATCTAGTTCTTTGAGCATTTCGCAGTGATATGTGTTGTAGTTACATTGGTGGACAAAGCGGCATTTTGAATTGTAGAGGGTGTTTGGTTTGCTAAGGTGAGTTTGAGATGCTGTACCATATACTATGTCTCTATAGTCTATAATTCGTATTAGCGTCTGCTGTGTTATACGCTTTCTGACCAGCAGGCTTAGGGAGGATTTGTTCCTATAAATTACACCTAGTTTGGGATAGGTTTTGGATGTCGGGTAACAATGTGCAACCCAAATGTTAAGTGGGAGTCAAACCATATGTTCAGATATTCAAAACTAGTGACAGGGGCTAGGATGGTATTACAGTTAGTTCTGATCTGTAGCTCCATCATTGGTAGCTTTAGAAATGTAGCCATTGTCCCGAATACGAAGGCTAAATTTCTAAAGCTACCAATTAGCCAGTCTCCACTTGGCTCATCGAGCAGGTTTATAGGTGTGTTGCACGAACTGCCTCAGGTTCTCTAGCTGAGGTGCTCTAGTTTTTGACAAAAAGCTGTACTGTTTAAAGCTGCGGGCTTAATAAAAGCCAATGTTATTTTCCCTGTCGTACGTCTCTCTGGTTTTACCTCTGCACAGGTCTCCTTCAAGTACTAATAATGTGGGCCTTTAGATTGAGGTTTTTCAATTAATTTATTGATTCAACTTCTCAATATTCAGTGCCACTAAATCTATGTTATGATATGTTAAAAGGTGGTTAAGTTCAGGGCACTACCCATTTCTAAACTGGACTATCAACAAATAACTAGTGGTCCAAATGAATGTTTGTTCACTTTTTCTAAATACACTAATTTAAAATCTCGGGATTACTATAAATAATGCTCATTGGGGCTTTTTCACTAAACTTCAATAAGTTCAGTGCATTGCCAGCGACTTTGCATTGTCTTACCGCACTATAAAAAAATGTGTGTCAAGACGGTATTCACTAAGAAAAATCACTTTTTTTTAAAGTTTGGTAAAAAAATGCAAGATCACACTTCTTGTTTTTTTTTTTCAAGTCTTATCACACGGAAACTGTTTTGTTTAAACTGCAGCCTGGAAGAGCTGCACAGACAAAGCTGCATCTCTATGCACAGCTCTCACAGGCGATCGTACAGTTTTGTTAATTTTAATAATAAGTATGGAAGCAGAGGATCTTCGGAGCTGAACCACATTAATTTGAGCCCCGGGGACCCACTGATTCCGGAGTTACAGGCCCTGTATGGGGTGCCGGTATCTCCTGTGCATTTAAATCTCCCCGTCACGTGATACAGGCGATTTAAACAATGCAGGGATATAACCCATATGTGGTCTGTATCTCGGGAAGCAGAGGGTCCCCAGACCTGAAATTAATGCGGTTAAGCTCAGGAGATCCCCTGCTCGCATCACATGGTACACCCCTAATCCGATTAATTGGAGTTCCATGTGACAGCTTGCATATTTTTTAAAGGATGTGACATCCCTCCCAATTCAATTGGTTTGAGTACCATGTGATGGCAGTCATTTTTTTTCTGGGGATCTCATCTTAAAGGAAGGGAAGCATATCCTTCCTGATTGGCTGGCTGTCCTCCCTTTAAGAAGACGTCACAGCCTAAAAAAAAAAAAAAAAAGACCCTGTCACCTGGTACGCCAGTAAATCGGAGCATTGCGTTGAGGGTCAAGAGATGGTGCTTAAGTAGGATGGGGTTGAAGACAGCAAAGGTAAGAAACACATTGATTGTATGTTATATAATTGTGTATTTTTTTGGATGCCCATTGACTGCCAATGTGTTTATCTATGCCCCTTTCTGGGTATTGATAAACACAGGGACAAGCAAAGTATTTTTAGGCAAGTGTTTGTTTTTATTTAATTGTTATGTATTTTATATTTTTTTGTTATGTGCTTTTTTTCCCTGCTTTATATTTAATTGTAATGTATTGTATTTTTGCTGATGTTTTTTTTTTAGGTTGCCCATTCATTGTCAGTGTGGCAATCCATGCCTATATTGTGGGCATGGTGTACCACAGTCACAATCAGTGGCTTTATTGTGAAATGCTTGTTTTATTTAAATGTAATTTACTTTATTTTGTGGTTCTTTTTTTTTTTAGCTTGCCCATTCATCGCCATAGTGGCAGTCCATGTCCATATTGGCACTGTGGCAATCAATGGGTAGCCAGGGTGGGGGCAGTTGCCCCGGTAGGCCACCGAAGTGGGTAGCGGGGAAGGTGGGTTAATCCCTTAATTACTATAACGGTTACTATCCACAAAGGTTATTAAGGGGTTAGTATCCAGTAGTTTTTTTTTTTATAGTAATGTTGCTGCCAGAGGAGGACGGGGAGGAAGACAAGGACGGCCTTCATCCTGGCAGGGGTAAGTAGAACTTTAATTTACTTTATGCTGGCTGGGTAATGTTTTATTTTTCATGGGCAAATGCGCTATTATGCAGATCTGGATAATAGGAATTGTGAATGTGTTGGGGTTGGGGGGGGTTGTATTTATTTTTATGTATTTCACTGTTGTTGTTCAATATTTTTTTAATGGGGAAAAGCGGTATTGGCCATCTTTAGTTAATAGCACGTTTACTCATTCCGGTGTATTGCTTTTGGTACAGGGGGTGGGTGAAGGTGGTAGTTGCCCCAGGATGGTGTTTAGGCCTTGTGGGAGGGTAGCGTGAGGGGTTAACGCCTTCATTACCAGGGTAATGAAGGTGTTAACTTCTACTGGCACCTTCCCACAAGGCCTAAACACCCACCCTGGGGCAACTACATGCTTCACCGACCCCCTATTCCAACAACAAAGAAGTGCCTGCTATTTAACCCTTTCATTACCTTAGTGGTTAGCCGCTATGATAATGAAACTGGCAGTAATCTAATTTTTACTGTTTAATATTGATACTGGAGGCCCCCGGGGACACCCGGATCTCCGGAGTTCCCTGCAAGTCTCTGGGGGGTCCCCATGGGCCTCCAGTTCAATACTATGCAGTATAACAATAAAACTCCCTTCATGCATATTGCATCCTTTGTTTATTGCATATTTGTATCGTTTAGTGTTAGCCTTTAGCTGACGAGACAAGATTGCAAGTTTTTATAGTACTATATGATATCGGAGTTTAGTGAATAGCAGTTTTTTGCAAAAAAAATCGATTTGAACATTTTTTGGCTTATGGCATAGCTTGTTATAGCCAAACAGTTATGCAGTAGTACTATAAAATGTGTTTAGTGCGATATTGCCCTGTTATCAGAGCTTTGTGAATAGCTACACAGGCAATATCGCCCTGTAAGGGCATTTATAGTGCTATAAATCACTTTTCGAAGTTTAGTGAATAAGCCTCATTTCGTCACATTGTACATTAAGTAAAATTGTTTCTTTTTATAGAAAATGGGAAATTCATAACCTAAAATACCTATAAGATAAATTCAACAAGGATAATACTGTATGCTGCATGATTTCTGGATTCCTTCTATTGTGTAAGTCAATTGTATATGTTGCCGAGCTCATCGTTTACCTCCGGTGTAGGAGAGAGGGACAGCTGCAGAGTATCAGAGCGCTGGAGGTCCACGGCGGACCGCTAACACAGGTGGCCACGATCTTGGGTCTCGCGCATGTGCATAGAAGTCTGTGCGCAAGCGCAGTCGCTTGTTGCGGTAGCCATCTTAGGAGATGGCTCAGCAAGGGACTAAATGTCCCAGCATCTTTAGTGACGGATGCAGAAAAGGAAGCAGGAGATTAGTTTTGCGCAAACGGAGGAACGCGCGTGTCGTGATGGGGACAGTGAGGAAGAAGGTAGTGTCCGGGTGCCAGTGACTCCCGGACTAGGCCAGACTTCCCCCACAGGTCCCAGAGCCACAGTAGCATTGTATCATAGGGAAGGCCCCAGATAGGGACGCTTCCCATAATATTGTGATAGTGAGTGTTGTGGCATGGTCGGACGGACGCCACGCGGTGATCTATGGCCTGCGGTCTGGGACCAGACCACAGGCCACACTATAGACATTGAGGGAGACAAATGGAATAGAAATAAAAGGCGCTAGCTGAAATTGTCTACAATGGTAGTGGTGGAACCAGATCACAATGTGTGTAGAGTGATTTTTGCGGCTTAGGTAAATGAAAGGGAGTATTCAATTCACATTAAACAGAAAGAGTTTGGAAAGACATATACCTTAGCGCATAAACTGGTATTATAAATGAGAACCACTGTTCTCTAGAGGTTAATTGTATTCCAAGAAGGCCCACAAAGAAAAGAGTGTTAATTTTGTACATTTAATCTAATAAAAGACAATATTAAAAACATTAAAAAAAAAAACACTGCTGGAGCTCCCACAAGAGAAGGACACCACCGGTAAAGGGAGAGGGGATTTGACAGACCCGGAATCATGGGATCACATTGCGGCCCTGCTGATTCAGGATCTCCAGTATACCCTGGTTTGGCCTGAGACCAGGAAGGTACCTGTAATGGGTGCTCACCACAAACAGAACAGAACCGCAAGGCTGAGGTGGGGATTCAGAATACACCAGCCTGCAGCCGCGAGACTGCATCCGGTGTGCAGATCCGTAGTCGTGTGGCCGGGTCAGGGTAGGAGAAGTAGGATAGTGTCGATACTCGCCGTTGTCTAGGATTGAAGATGTAGAATAGTCGACGTGCGTATCTGTGGTCAAGGTGTAGAGAAGGTGGGAGTCCAAGTACAGGCCTAGGTCGTGGCTAAAAGAAGGCAGGGTTCCAGGTACAAGCCGAGATCGAGGATTCTAAGAGACAAGACAAGGTTAGCATATTTTCACAAGGCAAAGCATGACACGGCAAGCTGGGTGCTTGTGGGTAGCACTTAATCACCAGTTATGACTACTGTGCTCAGCCGATTTGGAGCATGGAGCGGTGAGCATATAAAGGACTGTAAGCCAATCAGGGGAAAGGCACAAGGCTCACTGTGATGATTGTCTTTTGATAGCAGAACCAATCCACGCTGAGTTGTATGGCTGTGAGTACTTTGGGGGAATCCCACCCGTGTGGTGAACATTGTGTTGGGTGATATTGTATTGTGGGTGTTATTATTATTCGTGTGTCAGTAGACAGTTATTTTGTACCTGTGTGTGTGTGTATTACTCATCACTGTAATTGTTTCCTATGAGGGGTTATCCCGCTACGCTAGGATCCCTCATAACGGGGAGACGCTGTACCGAGAAGGGCAAGAGCTCACCCAAGGCTCCCAGCAGCAGAGGCTTAGGCCTTCTGTGAGCCACAGGTAATCAGCAAGCGTAGTTCCCATAGTCATAGGGAAAGGGGGCTACAGTACATATAAATCTAATTCCAGTGGCCTAACATACAGTACCAGAATAATTTTGCCTATTGCAGTCAAACTCTGGGAGATGGGCCATAATTCACTTTGTATGATACCACTTTCAAAATCATGACATAACGTTTTTTCTTGTTTCATTATAAGTAATATGCCACTACTACAATGTACTGTAAGGCATTTTAAGCATAACTCACTTTAAGTGCATTAAATGTCATTTCATGCAGTTACAATTATACCTAAAAGCTTTTTCTTGTAACTCTATCATACTGGTAAGATGGCCTTCTTATGCTGAAGCCATACTTTGACATGTTGAAGATGTTCTTCCTGTGTAGCCCCTACAATAACATTTTAATAAAGTTAAACCCCATAGTTATTTAATTAAAATGGCAGTCTAAAAATGTTAACAACCTTATCAGCAACATTGGTTGCTGTTTGAGTATGGTTGAAAGTGACATATCATAAAACTATTATAGCCTGGTGTATCTAAAGCCATAGTACAATGCCGCATCAATACAAAAAGTTATCCAGGACATGCACTCACCAGTCTTGAAAATGTAGTTTTCTTTGGTGCCGAAGTACTGGAGTCTCACATCAAGGTGCAGAAAAAACCTGCACAAAATCTGTTGGATCAGCACTCAATCAATCAGAAATAAGGTAAGGGAAGTGTAGAGCCCCAACGAACAGGCTCCAGAAAGCACAGCAAAGTCCATAAACAAAAAGGAAACCAGACTGAGATGCCAGCAAAAAGGTAGGTGTTTATTCTGTACTAAACTACTTCACAACATGGCTTTTTTGTACAAAAAAATCCTCTTACGTGTTTTGCGCACCAGGCGCGGAGAGGCACGCGTGCTGAAGGAGTCCTGTTGTCGTTTGCAACACCGGTGCAGTGAGTACATCATTTACTCTGAGTGACGTCCAGTCCTTATATATTGTTCAAGACATTTTCCAGTACAGTCTCATTTAAGAGAGGGGTCTGCATATATGTTTGCATTCAAGAGAGGAGAAGTGCTGAGAGGCATGTAATTCGGGACTTTGTATATTCAATCAACCCATTGCTCCCCACATCCTCCCCCCTCACACTAGTGCTGTTTATCTTATTTGCATGGATTGAGACATTCCTTTATTAAGAGGCAATATGTTAGAGACATGGGGGAAACACTCTTAAAAAGCACCTGTACGGTTATACAGCTACACGTTCCTTGCTACAATTGCTACTATTTGCTACAATTGCTACAGTAGAGGCAGCGATTATTCTAACAAAAACCAGTGGCAATTCCCCAAAAGACCCAGGTACACCCAGGTACATTCTGAATACATGCCTTAAACTTTCCTTAAACTAGCCCCAGCATTTCTGCATTGATTAATGGCCTATCAGATTAACAGCGGGGGTCCCTGGCAGTCCCATTCAAACTGAATTGGACTGCCAGGGATCCCTACTGTGTTAATCCTATGGGTCGTTAGTCAATGCAGAAATGCCTTAAACGTGCCTCAAACTAGCCCAGAACATACCCAGCACATACCCGGAATGTAACCCGGCTAGTTTAAAGCAAATGTTAGAATAAGCGTTGCCTCTACTGTATATGGAATCATATCTTGATTTTTCAATTGATGAATAATTTGTTTTATACTGTGAAGCACTAGTTTGGGATTTCTAATCCCTATACATACATCTCAATCAGAAATAAGATTATAAACTAATAGTATGTTTACAAAAAAAATCTTGTTTAATTTGAATATACATTTTACTTGCTATGATGCTGGGATATTTAAATGTACAATTTATATTCAAATGAAACGCGATTTTTTTGTGAACATATTATATTAGTGTATAAGCATCTTTTTTATTGAATGCTGGTCCAACAGCTTTCTTGCACACTGCCACATCAAGGTATTAGTCCACCCATCACTAATGAAAACAAATATACTGTCATGTAACAGTTCTCTTTACAAAAAGGAATACATTAAGCACTTAATTCTACTGTTAATGTACTTCACATTCTTCAGATAACAGCATGGTGTGCACTAACAGAGTTTGAAATGCATGGAAGGTTAAAAAAAAAATGATTGTGAGCCAGCCGCATGAGTCAGTTCTAAAAATAATACTAATGTCAAATTATAGTTTACCTACCCTAATGCTGAAAGTGATGAAATTACCATTTATGGTTCAGTAAATTGGATGCACTTTATGGATTACTGACTATTTCAGCCCACTAATATTCCATATCTGAAGATACCGCTGTTGGTATAGTGTTAGTGTGTGTATATGAATATTGGCTCCTGTCTTCTATTTAAAGCTGCAATACTAATTAGACCACCCAAAGAAATCTTTTGTAAGCAATATAATAATCAAATTAGCTTTAAAAAAAAAACCAATTTAACCATGCAAAAATTAAGGATTTGGCTCTCAAGTAATGAATTACTAATTGCATTTCTTAGGAGCCTCTGAATCGCAGAGTTGTAGTCAATCTAGTGTTTTCTTTAACCTTTGACACACTTTTCATTGTCAGAGAGCGAGTAAAGATAGGGGGTGATAGAGAGTGCTGGCTAGGCAAACTCTTGTTGAACACACAGAAATATCACACAAAAGCCAGAGGAAATCAAATCCCTCCCAAGTCTCAGTCCACCATGTTTACATAGAAACCTTTAAAATGTGTGTAGCATGGCTTTCCCAAAATGCCTCTCTACCGCCTGTCACATAAATTCCTGATAGCTACAGGCTGTGACAGGCTATCCTAGGGGGTATTGAAAAAAACCCTCTTGCTACTCTCTGAGTGACAGAAGAGTTGGTGCCACAAGAGTCTGTATAGTCAATCATGGTACAGACCTTGTACCCTCTTCTTTTGGAGTCTCAGGGAAAAAGTACCAAATTGAAAGGAGTTCTCTTCCACCCCTCCTAGAGAGAGGAGGTGTGTTCTTCTCCTCCCGGCTGGGAGTTTGCAGGCCAGTCAGTCCCTCCTGGGCTGACTGAGCCAAAGAGATTATAGTCCTCAATACTACCTGAGAGCCCAGCACCATACAGAGGCCTGGGATCCTCTGTCACTATATGCATCCGCTGTATAACATCTGCAGTGACAACCAATAAAGCCCCTTTGCTTTTATATACCTCTGTTTGAGTCTACAGTATATTGAGCAGGGGTGTACAATAAGTCTGCTTTAGTGGGGACTGTCTCTGGGAATCCTGGATCCCACTGCAGCTGGAGGCGCTGACCCCATGGGAAAAGTCTGAACTCATCAAAAGCCTTTCCTGGTCCCCACTGCAACGCGGACCACTCAGCTCTCCTGTACCCTCACAGGTACCCTAGCACCACAAACATCTGTAGTAGCAGCAACATCTTCCAGAGCGGAGGGGAAACAGTGTTACATAGGTATAGGTAAAAACAACTATCAGTAACCCAGATTTAACCTCTTAATCCCTTCAGTGTAAAATGAAGCAGCAATGCAGTGCCTTGCACAGCACAAAATTGCTGTCATCTTCAGCACTGCCATTAGTACACTTTTGTTGTGGGTGGGATTACACCTTAAACATGCCACCTCTGCGATTGTGTGCTTGGAAATAAACTCCTGCACCAGAAAGACCTCAACAGCCCCCAAGACAAGATCAGCAGAGAATGGCCTGAGAAAAGGGCAAATTGTTTCCTGTTCCCCAATATCATCAATCCCATCTCTAAATATTTGACAGGTGGTCTCACAACCTATATTATTAGTTGCCAGACGAGACCAGGACTTTTAACAAATTTATACCGGGATCCTTCACTAGGCAAAAACACAGTAGTTGAATAAAATGTGGTTAATTCGGGTAAACCGGCGTAAACACAGTGAAATAAAAGATACAGGCAATATACACACTTACTGGGGCGCTGAGGGTGAAATCTTGGCTAAAATAGGTGCAGGGTGCCTACTTCGGGAGGCTTACCCTGACCAGGAAATCCTGGCTCTCCTAGTCCGCTTTTCGGCTTAAAAACTTAGCCGCGACCGCTACATTATAAAGCGAGAACTTGGACCTCGTGTCCGCCTCAGCTAGGCAGGCTTTCTTGGCTCCAAAAATTAAGCCTGTTGCTCTGCTATTCGCAACAGAGCAACTTTGAAAAGCACGCCTTTCCATCACCGGGCCAAGACACAGGATCGTCTGGTTCTCTGACTGAGGCTTCTCCTTACATACCTTCTGCTGTTCTATGTTCAGCATGGAGGTAGGTGGAGTGGCTAATCAGAGCACGGGAATTCCTCCCTGCCAGCCAAAAGGAATAGGGGCTCGTTCTTTGACTGACATCAGAGGAGGGGGTGTTCCAAACTGGCTCGGGATGCCCCGTGGGCGGGACATATAAATTGACCAATGGGAAACGCGACAACACTCTGCCACTTCCCCCAGTCAATCCATTGCCACCTACTGGACAGGCTCCATTGAGTCTGGCAAACCAGAGGGTCCCAGTACTCTGCCCTGCCCCGGCCACTTAGCACCCGGACACCTCTCAACATCTCATCTCCTCTTTGAACTACGATCTATCCAGACTCCCCGGCACCTTTGTATATGCCTGGACTGTCTGAATAGACATTTATAGTAAATGCACAAACCATAATAAAGTAAGTTTTAATACACAATATGTCTTGGGGAAATGGATCTGGGATATCTGAACTCAAAAACCAAGAGTCTGAGGGACACAGGGCAGCCACGGTGTAATTCCAGTGTGTACCGGCAAATAGTGTCTGCACGCCTGGGAGAATTAGGGGACTACCAGTAACTTGGCCCCCGAACTCCAGGAAACAAAATAATTGCATTTTGACCCAAATATCCCACATAAAACTTACATATACAAAGTTTCATGTTTCTAGAGCAAAAGGAACATATAAACAGGAAAAGCAGGGGTCACTTTATTTGTACATGTATAATCATTGGTCCCTGGCGTATGGTGCTATGTAGCTGCCAGGAACCCATGGTTTCAGGGGTAACCCGATGGGCTTAAATCTTTATTGTGTAGCCTGGTTACCCCCTCCCGTCACATTAGTGCTTTCCACAAGCAAGCCTCTCTCCTTCTTTTACCCATCTTTGTCAAAAAAGTAAACATAGAAGCATTATGGCTCATTCCCATGTTATATAAATGGTAATGCTGACATATTTGCACAATGTACATCGTTTTTGTCTTTCAAACATTAGGTTTAAGGTAGACTAGATTAACATAAGTAGAGTTATTTTTTTTTATACAATATGTACAGTATCCCTTATTACTCAAGCTATTTTATACCTTTTCTGGCCCTTTTATCAGAATGTGATTTGAAAGTTCATATCAAATTTACATATTATAATGGGTTTTATCACTTTCTATATATGTTCACATTTTTCTCTACTTTTTTTCTTACATTTGATATAGATAATGAAGGACGCAATAGTTTTTTTCATTGATAAGCTGCCTGGCATTAATTTAGTCAGCTTGACACAATCTACTTACTGTCCAGCTCATCTGAAACATAAGTGTAGTGTACAGTACATTTAGCTGCATACTGCAATATTTAGAAAAAGCAACCTCATAATAATGACAAATGTAATTGACTTTAAATATCTCTATATCGTGTAGGGTTAATTTCCTGGACTTCCTGGATCACATCCAACACCACAGAAGCAGCAAGACTCACAGCACAATGTGCAATGCCTTCTCCACTGATCATCATACTGTACACCGCCAAGGAGATGGAGATCTGAGGCTGAGGTGGGCAAGCTCCGTCTGAAGCATGAGGTTACCATCAGTGTCTGTTTGGTACTGCAGCAAAGACCGTTCTGCGTGGTTCCCAGAAAATACTTTATATTGAAATCTTGTAAGTTACTTAGATTTTTTGGCACATAATATGGTTTATAGTTTCCCCTGATCTGATTCCAGACATACTACACAATATTGTTTTGTTTTTTTGTCCTCCCATTTTTGAGTGAATAGGTCCCCATTGATAGAAGGAGACTTAGCTAGCTCAAAACCAAAACCACTACATATTTGTGTCATTTAGAGTGTTACTGGCTTTGTGACCTAATGTATACAACAAAAGAAAAAATCACCCCAATAATACATCCAATATGAAAAGTTATTTAGTACATTATTATGTATTTTATCAAGATTATTGCTTCGAAAATATGGGTAATTTATATTTTAAGCCTACAACAGCGTCATGGTAAACCTATTTCAGTAGGTCCTACATTACCAATATTATATTGTCTTAACTTTTTCATCCAGTGCATAGAGAGACAAGGAAACAAATTACTCCAGCCAACAGCATGAGGTGCATAACATGCATGTGGTGCCTTAAAGTAGGAATGCGCAAACTGGTGAGCGTGCCCCCCAGGGGGGGCGTGAGATTTTCTGGGGGGGCGCGGTGCTTACAGATGCCCACACTTCCCCACAACATTTAAAATAAATGCAAGGGGGAGCTTGCGAGGCCTCTGTAACTGCCTCTTACCTGCTCCAGCCAGCTTCTGGCAATGCGTCGCCAAGACAACGCAGCATCAAATGACTCAGCAGAGTCAAATAGCAATACGTTGCCATGGCAACACACCGGAAAGAAGGTAAGAGGGGGGTGTAAGCGGGGGGGGGGGAGAGCAGGCAGGGGGTGCAAGCAGGGGGGGGAGAGCAGGCAGGGGGTGCAAGCTAGAGCAGGCAGGGGGTACAAAGAAAAAGGTTTGTGCACCCCTGCCTTAAGGGTTACAATTTGAGAAGCACTATACAGTATGTGCTATGCTTGAGCTAAAGTGCAGTTAAAACGAGTTAAAAAAATAGAAGTGCCCAAGTTATTATAGTGAAAAAAAATCTAAAAGACATTGCAAAATAAAAATATTTATACCCGTCCCATGCTTGTCGCAGCAACAAATGCTCCCATGTGGAGGCATCCAGCACCGTTCCCTGAAAACACTCACCTCCCAGAAGCAGGTAGGGGAGATGGGCCCCGCTGATTGTGTCAGGGATGTGTTAGTGCAGTAAGGGAGCCTCTGCTTTACCCCTAGGGTTAGGCGTGCCACGTGGGATGTCAGACCTCAGCCTCTTTATACTATATTTCTCTGGGACTTCCAGGGCGAGGGGATCACAGTGACAATACACCCCTCGTTGAAGAGCCCCTGGTCTGGGTTAGCCACCGCTGTGTGTGTTTTATTTTTAGCTTTATAAGCCAATTCGTGCTGGGATGCCTGCAGATTCTGCAAAGGCCCTGATCAAAGAGCTCTACGTGCAAGCAGACATCTTTGGATAACCGTAACCCGGTTGTCCCCTTTATTTATTTTTGGGGGGTAAAGTCTGAGTTTATATATAGTTTGAGGACCCTAAAATAGATTAGCATAACTGGGTGTTTAACATTACGCTACATATTGTGAAAACATTAAAAAAAAAATACCACATTACCATTGTAATGATAATATATATTCAATTATATGCTAAAAAAAAAAAACTTATGGGCCATTGTATCATGATCCAGAGTTCAATGCCATTAAAGTCAATGGCTGTTCATTGTGGAATTAAGGGGCAATAACCTGTATCTGAGGTTAGTGAATTTCAGCAATTGTTCTTTTGTTAAAATAAAACAACAGTGCTTTTAACAAAGCAATAATCAGAACTAATCAGTTTTTCTCCAAAAAAGATAACTAGAAGAGAGGCAAACTGTAGAAAAAAAAATATTTTCATGGACTGATCATGTTGGACTGCATTTTAGGTCCACTTTTTAGTGCTGTATATTTGGAGAAACTAAAAAGTGTTTGTAGATTTATATGTTGATTAAAACTAACCATATAAAATATAATGTTACAATTATTTAATTTGAAAACATTCAGCTCTATGACGTTTGTGGCAAACAGGTAATGTCCATGCTTGCAGGATTATACCACTGTATGAGTGTGTTTAAATGTATGGAGCTATAAGAGTTCCTCATCAAAGATTCACTGACTTCAAGGAACTTTCAATACATATTGTAGGCCCTTGAGGTTAGAAGCATTATATAATGATACCCTGGCTTTTTTGTCACCTTCTCTCTATGAAATAAATTCACTTAACGTGGTTAGTTGTTATTGATAATGAACAGCTATTCAAACTGAATAAGGGTATTTAGCTACTATTATATTGACTCTGATGATAGCATTACTTCTAGTGGTGTTTGCCTAGCATATAATCAAGGAGGTGTGGTTGTATTATTTATAATCATTGCAGCCGTATTTATGTTCACTGATCAATACTGAATGGTGTACTGTGAAAGAGCAGTAGTTGTTCACCGGTTTGTGTTTCTAATGCCTTAGAGCTGAGTAAAATAAATATTCCCATTATTTCTTGTAAAAGCAAGAAGAGACAAAACTGCCAGAAATACATTAAAAAACCCGTTAATAATGACTTTTGACTAATGATGGAGAAACAAACAATTATGGTGCACATCATGCAGCACACATTCTATCTAAAAATGCTATTATGTTTCTATCAAAGTAATGCAGTAAATTCAAGATTTAATAAAGTTAACCTGTTTGCCAAATCTCCAGGCATGTGCTATTATGTGTATTATTTAACTTCTCTCCTGCAGTGAAAATGCTAAAAATAACACTGTTTCCTATTGCCATAAAAATTGCAAAACAAATCTCTCGAGCATATTTGTGACCCCTACTCGCTTAAGGTTTATAATTAAATGGATTGGGGATCTGCTGGTATATGTCTCCTTACCTGTGTCGTATGTTATGTGTGAGAACTATACAGCACTGTGGTGCCCTGTAGCACTCTGACACTTACAGTACCAGATTTGAAGGATGCTGGCATGATAAATGCACCTATGAAAAGAAGACTCCATGCTGACATGCACATTTATGCGATGAGTGCTGGAGCTCTCCGATTTCAAGGTTGAACAATACCTTCAACAATTCTACCAACCCTTCTCTCTAACACAGCATGATATCACTTTTATTGTAAGAGAAATATTTTGCTGTATGTCTTACACAGTTTGAAGTAATTTTAATTCCGTATTTGGATTTTGTTTTTTTTTATGGAATGGTAAGAAAATGTTTCACGTATTAACAGGATATACATGAAAACGGAATCAATGAATATCACAATGAATCTTCCCTGGTAATAAAAGAAAAGGAAGGGGGTGTGAAACAATAAATACTGGAATGTAAAGAAGAGATTGCAATTAAATGAGACATTCAAGCACAAGAATCAGAAAGGCCAAATGTATTTTTGTCTTGAATAGAAGAAAACATCAGTATGGATTGGCAGCAATGTACAATGTTTTAAAGCAATGCTTTAAATGTTCGGCAGCTGGCAATACTCCAAAAGCTCCATATTTTTATCAGAAAATAGGAAATGTGATTAAGTCAAAATGTATTTTTAGAGGAACTAGAACTTGTATCTTGTACAATTATTGATTATAGCATACAACGTTGGTCTTATTGTCATCTGTATACTGGATATCATTAACTGAGTACTATTAATTTGCATTTGATCTTGGGGATGTAAACCATTCTATACAGGTTTGCTTCTGATTTTGTGAGATGAAATACTGTACATTTATATGCAAATGTATACTAGAAAATATGTTTTATTATTTTGTATGTGGTAAGTATGCTAATTCCATAATATATCTATCTGTATGGCACTTCAAGTTTTAATCTACTAATTGTAGCCTTCATATCTCCTGTAGTTTGAATAATTAGTTTGAGTGGACATAGAAAAGTGTGTTAAAGGGATATTTCTGTAACCCTCCCTGGCCGGCTCCTGGGGAGTTTACATCAGGGTCTCTATTATAGGCTTCTCAGAAGGCCTTACCTTATTAAGGGTGCTGGATTCATGCAGCTGTGATGAGGTAGTAAAGATGGAAATGAACTTTTGTAGTACAAACAACACTCTATTTGTGCCCCTGGATACTAGGGCTCTTCTCATACATACAGAGTACACATTAGCATGCATGTCATTCATTGAACTCGCCTATCTGTAGTCTTAAAAAGTTGCACCCACAGGTGCCCACCCTTAACACACTTGGGAGGGGCGGACACTTGGCTGTCTTCCCTTAATGGACCCCTCCGTTATTCTCGGTCACTATAGGCCCATTTTTGGACACTGGCCAATGCCATATATTTAGGGGATTGTAACGCGGACTTATCCCTGTTTAAATAAAGCAGCCTCAGAGCTCTGACAATCCAGCAAAGAGATAGTTAATTGCAGCCACTCAATTAGCTAGTCTCCACCTGGACTAATGAGAGCTCTGTAAAAAGCTTCATGTGACACACAGGAGAGAGAATCCTTAGCTCCCATTTGGGCTGACATAAGGAGTAGGAGGACTGACCTGAGTTTTTCCTGAGCATACAACAATGCTGACAGAAGGAAAGACCAGACTGTTATTCCTGGGAATGGTTTGACTGCAAAATCCTGCAGCTGGAGTACCAGATAAGACTTTCGTATATATTTGCTCCCTGAGAAAGATGATATATGTTTTTGGGACTGGGAACTGGCTTAACCAGCCAGCCACAGATAGATAGGGCAAATACTGTCTAGTTATTCTCCAAGGTGGAGCAGGTTTTTCTTTTATGTTCTGTGTTTACATGGTTTAAAGGAACAACCAATAAAGCCTTATATTAATTTCTCCCTAAAACGGTCTCCCTTTGCATACCTCTGCACACATCTCTTACAGGGTTCTACACCCCATTCCTGTCTCTGATCTGCCACTTATAGACAGACTAGAATTTGAGGCATGTGCGGATCTACCTGTAGAGCTGATCCTATGGCACCCGAGGCCCTCCTCATAGGGACCTCTGTGGTGTGTTTGCCTCCTCTTCTGTGAACCGTTGGATTGAACTTGGCCATATCTCGGGACCTTATCTGAATGCGCACTGTCCCTATCTAGAACATACTTCTTAACTATATACATGGAGGCTCCTTTCTTCTTAGCCTCCAGGAACCTCCTCTCTAGATCCTTCTCCTTAACATATATACCCCATGTGACATCCTTCTCTTCAGGCAACATGGGCAGGGCTTAGCATCTCTTGACTCACCCCCAATCCTTTGCAATGTGGAACATATCACTTTCTAGGTGGGTCCACACCATTAACCCCTACAAGGCCATGGTTTAATCCCATAGGGGGCTTACAATTAATTTGAGCAATAGTTGAGTTGTATAACATCTGATAAAGAGCTAGTTTGCTGTTTATATGGAAAATGAAAGAATGAGTTAAATGCTATACTGAATAGGAGGTCTACTATATATGCCCCATCTTAAAGAGAAGAAGCCTTATGAGTCAGTAATAGGATCAAAATATATATAAAAGAAAAAAAATTGAGAGAAAAAACGTGGGGAATACTTTTATTGCTTAAAAACAACGATAATTATCCATGGAAACTTTTCCTGGAGGAATTAAAAGATCTTCTAACAAGAGGTAACAATTATTTATTATAGAAGTACAGTTCTTTGGAATGAGAAACCTAAAATTCCAACTATTTTATTTTTTGCCAAAAATCTATCAAAGTAAAGACACCACCAGGAAGACCTCCAATCTATCGGAATACATTGATCACTTTTTGCAACGTTTTGCTACTAAACTCCTCTCACACATACGGGATACAACACCGGTTATAAATGCTATTAATAATATTCAAACAGAAGAAATGGTACCGGGCGCTTCTAGTGAAATGATAACGACAAGTGTCTATAAATGTGATTCACCCAAACACAAGTGAATAAATTCTAAGAAATGTGCTAAGCTTATAATAAGTGACAATAGCTTTCACCACAAGTGAATAGTGTAACTATAGTGAAAAAATAAAATTAAATGCAGCAGCTCTACACCCTTCAAGTGGACTGTCCAGGTCCAAAATGCAAAGCGTTGTCTTCCAGGTCAGGGGCACCTCAGTACTTTGGGGAAATCCCATCAGGGGTGTACACTACAGTTGGAGGGCATGGTGGGGCTACGGCCGTGTGAGGCCTATATTGTATGAGGGATAATGATATATCTAGTTGTACCTGTGTTCATTAAACTTTTATTAAATACAAGTGTGGGATCTTAGTGCATTCGGTCCTGTGAAGGGGTTATCCGGCACTGTCAGGATCCCTCACAGATGGAGGTGCTATCACCAGATGGATCAGGTACACCCTGGGCTCCCAGCAGAAGAGGTTCAGGCCTCCTGTGAGCCACAGGTAAAGCACCACACACTCAGTAGCCGCCACATTTCCCATAGGGTGGGGAAAACAGCGCAACACATAGAATACAATATTTGCTAAATGTATTTGGACATGGATATTAACTTCAGACATTTCTTGTTTAATATTGATCATATTCATATTATGTCAAAGATCTACAGTAATGTGCTTTTCCCCTTTTTTTCTTTCTTTCCCTATTCTGTATCAATACCTATATTGTATATGAATTGTGATATGTAGCTATGTTATTCTGTAGCAATCTATTGTTCTTAGATTTATATTATTTTAAATGTTTGTACTGTATGAATGGTTCATGTTAAATTATTTTGTCAATGCATGGATTTTGTTTACTATTAATTGAAATGACAATACCAATTCAAGCAATTAAATACAAGCTGCATAAGCTAGCCAAGAAAGCTATAATATTACAACACCAGACAAAATAAGTGAATTACATTGAGTTGCCGAGGAGAGATGGGCCCATACCAGAACTTGGTAAGTTGGTTACCAAAAGTGATGTGAGCAGCTGAAGGAGCAACGACAAGGTGCCACTAAGCTCCTGGATACCCTATTGGGCTCCTTACTAATATTATAGATTCATGCTTATTTTGTTATACCTGTGTGTAACTGTAAGTACTAATGACTGGAAAATTCTGTGACACGCTACACCATATGACTTTTTGTTTCTTTTAAAGCTGCAGTTCAGTTTTTTTTTTTTTTTTTTACATTTATTTTTTTACTTCAATAGTTTCATATGTGCAATCTCTAATTACCTAAAGAACTGTATAGCTGCAGGTCAATTCGTTCTCCATGTATTGATAGGTCAAAATTTGGTGACATTAAAAGCTGGGATTTGTTTATAATCTGCTTCTCTGTCAGTGGAAGCTCATGAATATTCATGAGCAATCCTGCACTGACAAGTGCTAGAGGGAGGGCAGTGCTGACAAAGGGGTGTGCCAGGGCTTGTGACAGTGTAAAGGGGGTTAAGGCTGCACACCACAATATATAAATAAATACATACAGTTTACCGGTGCTGCTGGTTCAAGGAAGTACCTGCCAGGAAATTCCAAAGTACACTGAGGAAAAAAGAGAGATCCAGCGCTCCACGGATTTCAAGATAATGAATTTATTGTGCCACACGACGTTTCAATCAACAGGTCTTTTTCAAGTGACAAGGCACACTCAAATGAGAGTCTACCTAGTATATATACCCTCCAACATTAATCAAACAAGTGAAAAACAAGTGAAAACAGTTACATAATCACCCCAGCTGCTCCCAATCCGCTTCACCTGATCAGTGCTATCTCCATGCATAGCCATAACAGTCCATGAGAGTTCATTTCCGGTTCCTGTGTCCATTTCCGGTCTGTGCGTTCCAGTGACGTCACAGGACTCTTCTGCGCATGCCCATGCGTTCCAGCGTCGTCATCGTCTCCCCGTCGATCTACAGTGACGTCAGTCTTCTTGCCTGAGTAGTTTATCCTTCCCTCGTGATGCTGTGGGGGCTGTGTGTTCGCTCTATGAGCTGTAAGCCTTCCATCCTTCTGCGTCTCGATGTGGGAGGTGCTCCTGCGTCCTGTTTCTTCACTGTGAGATCTCTGGAATCTTGTAGTCCTTAATGTGTCCTGAAAATTGGGCTTTACTTTTTTCTCTCTTTTCCTGCAATAAATGTCCTTTAGTATGTGATCAGGGGTAGCTCTATATAGTGTGCTCCAGTGTAAATTTAAATTGTGCAAAATAAACATTTATTAAAAAAAAATTTTTTTTATGGACTGCTTATCAATCTATTTAGTCCTTACTCACTTTAAAGGCTTCTCACCAACAGCAGCCATGCCATATAAGAAACATATAAGAAACAATTTTATCTCCTATTAAGAAAACAGTTGTATGATATGAAGTCATTTAGCCCTTTAGGATAAACTGTGTCCAACGTGTATGTCCAGTATGTCTCTCGTTGTAATAAAAGTGTATCTACATCAAATCCTGTGGACTTTCTTTGTATTAGTTCTATCCCCATTACACGAAGGGATGAGACTGGGTGGTTGTGGTCTGTACAGTGGTCAATAAAAACCGTATTCTCCGATTTATTATTTATCCTGCTCTTATGCTCAATAAATCTGGTTTTTAGACTCCTTTTTGTTTTACCCACATATAAAAGTCCACAAGGACATTTAATGCTATAGATGACTTGTGTGGTAGTGCAGGTGATACGCTTATTGATTTAAAATTTTGCACCACTTCTCGGATGACAAAATATATCGCCTGTCATTAAACTGTTGCATACCGAACAATTAAAACACTTGTAGCAGCCTGCTTTTGGGTTACTTAAAAAAATGTGTACTCACATAGTGCTCTTTTTTATCTGCTTTAATAAAAATATCCTTGATATTCTCTCCTCTTTTGTAGGCAATTCTCGGTGTTTCTTTACAAATGTTTCCTAATATCTGATCTGTTTGAAGAATTTTCCAATGTTTTTGCAGGGTTTGTTTAATAAATTTACTTGCAGTGGTGTATTTGCTGACATAGGTCATTTTATCCTCTTTAGCTATTGGCCTAGTCACCATTAGTGGTTCCTTTTCCAAAGATTTTTCCACTTTGGATGCTTTATGCCCCCTTTCAGTAAATCTGGTTTTTATATCTGCTATGGTTCTAGCTAGATGTGTAGGCCTGTCGACAATTTTTCCCGCTCTGATTTTTTGCGAATAAGGTAACATCCTTTTTAACGGGTCTGGATGAAAAACTAGACCCATGCAATGTAGCATTTCTATCCGTAAGTTTACTGAAAAGGTCTGTGTGTACCTCATGTCCATCATATGTAATCATTACATCTAAATATGATTTTTGAGATTTGCTCCAATTCTTAGTAAATCTAATTGGCGTAGGTATTTCTGCCAAATATGTGAAGAACTCAATAAGTTCATTTTCTGTTCCCTCCCAGATAAAAAAGAGGTCGTCTATATAGCGACAATAGAAGAGTATTTTACCAAAGAATTGTGTGTCATAGATGTATTTTTCTTCAAAATGTGCCATGTATAAGTTAGCATAGGATGGTGCTACATTGCTCCCCATAGCGGTACCTGTGGTCTGCAAATAAAAATTGTTCTCAAATTTAAAATAATTTTTGTGCAAGATAAAGTGTAAAAGTAGCATGATGTAATCAGTTGGTGGTCCTTTTTGGTGACTTAATTCTAATTTTTCCCTAACCACTTCTAAACCTTCTGAATGAGGGATGACCGTATAGAGACTAGTGACATCCATGGTCACTAGAAATACTTCTCTATCTTTAAACTCAATTGATCTTATTTTATTTAAAAAATCAAACGTGTCTTTTATATACGATCTACCCTCTCTTACTAATGGTTGTAAAAAAGTGTCTACAAACATTGACAATGGCTGGTTGATGGAACTTGTAGCAGATATGATCGGTCTACCTGGGGGATTATGCAGACTTTTATGTATCTTTGGTAGTAGATACAGCACTGGTCGGCGTGGGTGCTCCATTGTTAAGAATTCTACCTCCTTTTCTGTTAGCCATGTATTACCCAAACCCAATTGTAAGATTTGTTTTATTTCTTCTTGGTATGGGTTTGTGGGATCATGTGTTAATTTCACATAGCAGTTTGTGTCTGCTAGTTGTCTGTTGGCTTCTGCCCTATACTGTTCATAATTTTGGAGAACGAGGAGGGCTTGTGACAGGACATGAAGGGGCAGTGCCTTAGCAAATGGCTGTTAAAATAGAATACAAGAAAATTGGTCTTTCAAAGTTGTTTTTTTTAAAACAAAAAATGCTAAAAGTATTTTTTCTTACTACAGAACTGATTTATTAAAAAAAACACACATGCAGGATATTGACTGAACAGCAGCTTTAAATCCCACATTATTTCAAACTTTTTCTAATGCGCTACTCACCAAGAAAACTACTGTACGTGCTAGAGCGTGTATAGGAATTTAGGGAGGACACCCATCCCAGACCTATAACCGGGACCTGCTGAAAACATATAAGTATATTGGCGTTCTTATTTCCAATCATCCATTATTTGGATGTGTCTCTGTTTTTTTTTAAAAGGCTGAAGCATCATTGTGAGTGCATAAAATTAGAACCTACAGATTCCAATTTAGAACCTATAAGATTACTACACTATATTGATTCGATGAGAGGATCACTAATTCTCAATTATGGATATTATGTCTGCACCAAATAACAAAAACTAGCACCTTCACTGAGGCAGATTTGGGGATCCAGAAGCACTTGGTGGGTAAATGAATTTATTTAGTGTTTGGTTATATTTAATTTCTGAGGAAGAATTCATTTTTTGTGTGCAAGTTTGATTTTTTTCTATTTGTGTTAAATAGTTTAGAATAGACATTTATTTTTATTTTAAAAGTCCCTGGTGTCCTTTTTGAAGTGAAACTTCTTTAGTGGCACCTAGTTCTGATGGGGCAAAACTGGAGAGATGGAGACGAAATGTGAAACGGAAGTGACGTCACGGCTCTCCCCCCCGCTCCCACCACACATCTGCTGTCACATGCGGCGCCGGCACTGCTCCTGACGGGCACCGCTCTCTCCCTATCCGCCACCCGCCGCGAGCCAAGCCCGCTCTCCCCCTCCTTCCCCCCAGCCCGCTCTCAAGACTGCACGCTCCGCGCGCCTTCCTGCCTGCTCTGCCGCCATGATCTGAGGTGAGGTGTAGGGGAGGTGCAGGGGATGATGTGAGGTGCAGGGGGATATGTGAGGTGCAAAGGGATATGTGAGGTGCAAGGGGATATGTGAGGTGCAGGGGGATATGTGAGGTGCAAGGGGATATGTGAGGTGCAAGGGGATATGTGAGGTGCAGGGGGATATATGAGGTGCAGGGGGATATGTGAGGTGCAGGGGTGATGTGAGGTGCAGGGGGGTGATGAGCAGGGGGGTGATGTGAAGGGGGGGTAATGTGAAGGGGTGGCGATGTGCAGGGGGGTGATGTGCAGGGGGGTGATGTGCAGGGGTGGCGATGTGCAGGGGGGGTGATGTGCAGGGGGGGTGCGCATACGTCACACACACTCACTGTCACACACGCAGTCACACACACACACGAGGAATTCACGCTTAGTGCAAATAGCAAATACAGGGGATGTGTGCCGAGCACGCACATTCTAAGTCAAATTTATTTGCGTTTTGTCAATTAAATTGTATTTTGATTTTTAATTAAAACATCACAAACACAAATACAATTTCTGTGACAAAGTCAAAGAAGTTTCACTTACTATGCGCGTGCACAGCACACACAGCTTTTTTTATCCTATAATGAAATTCTCCTCACACCCCCTTTGCTGTTTAAGCAAGGGAACCATGCAGCATTTGTAATCGCTCCCGTGAAAAGGTGGACCAGCCAGCCTGACTAAATATGTCTATCAAACATCTCTGTGAAGTCAACAATACCATGTGACCAGGTTAAGGTTACATAAAGATCACTAATCTCTAAATAGAAAATGAGCTATGATTAAAGTATTTAATGTATTGTTTAAATTCTAAAAATATGTTCATATAACATCTTAATAGACATTATTTATTTTTTAGTGGAAGTTTAGAATTTTTAAATATTGACCCTTTATTTTAGAAGTTTATCAGGAATGTACCTATGTTATTTGTCATCTAATTGAGCCAGATGTTTCATTTGAACTAATCAGAAAATTGCATATTTTCCATTGGTTTTATTAGCCCAATGGCTATCTGAATGGAAAAATGTCTTTGTGTTTTTAACTTTTATCTGTGTGTGTGTGTGTGGGTGTGTTTATGGTGATTAAAAAGGCAACAAAAACCCTCCACCGTTCGCATATAGCCAATAAAGAATATCACTTGTGAGCACATTCACATGTCTTAGACAGGTCTGCAACCCTGCCTTTCAACCATTATCACCAAGCATACAGTGCTCCCACTGCAGCAGGGGATTCTGGGAAATGACATGCAAATGAGCACACAATGTGTCACCTTTTGCCTAGAATATCCATTCACATGGAGCCCATTTAAGCGAATGCATCGCCGTTCACACAGCTTTTAAGCACAGCATGGGACTAGCAAAACAAGTCAAACCACACACAGACATGTTTCAACCTTGATGGGTATCATCAGTGAGAGGTTGGTTTATATATATCCAACTCTATGTAGTGAAAGAAAAACTGGCATAGATATTATAAGTAGCTTATTAAAGTATAAACAGAGAATTACAGTGCAAGATTTGCACCATTTCAGAGAGCTTATTCACACCCTATACACCTTAAAGCAATTTTCATTAATGCCGAATAATAAGCTTACTACCGTTTTCCTGCAGTATGTTCTAAAATAGCAGATAAGAAACACACAAAGCTGGCAACAATACAGTAGTGGTCATACTCAAATTTGTCAGGATATTTTATTTAACTAACATTTTCTTCATACAATCCTTTCCTATCTTCCCTTCAATTGTGAACTTGAGCCATTTTAATGTAAAACATATTATGTAATTTTCAAAGGGGTTAGTGATATATAGGAGAAAAAAATCCAACCAGTTGCAGCCTAGTCTAAGACACAAAGACATAAATTGCTTATTGATTTGCAACAGATGTTCATACCCTGAAGACAATGCTATAATACTGAACCTCAGTACAATCATGAGACTGTAAACCATTAGGCTTTCTTGACATGTTGTAACATGTAGGGGAAAATGCATCAAGGTAAAGAATAAAAAGCCCTGACCCATAAGGGAGTGGGAGGCATGACTGCTCTACGGTGGTTCCAATACACATTTTCCCCATCCTGGAGGCAGGGTCAGTGAGGAGTTAATTATTAGCAATGGAGATGGGCTTGGCATGGAAAGATCTCACTGATGGTGTTAAATGGGAGGGGCTCTTCCCACTCCTAGGAGGAAGCAGTAGCCTGGAAGACCCCAGAAGAAAGCCTACCTGTTGCTTCCTACTATATATCTGACAGTGATGGTTTGCAGAGCTTTCACACATAACACAGTGGGCTAGTGCATTGAGATGGTTAGGACAATTGGCACTGCAGAGTGTGCATTAGAGCTGTGGCTATGAATTGCTGTCAATTACTTCTAGAGATTTCAGTAAGGAGAGTGGAATGTGGTAAAAAGCAGCATTAGTGGAAGACGTGGATAAGTGGGTACTAACAAAATGACTTTGTGGCTTATGTTTAAAGACACAAGAAGTGCAATTCTAAGTAAAATAAACTACCACATGTACACAAAATATCCCATGGAAATCAATAGGATTTATGTTATTATTCATCTAGAGCAATGTTATTGCACCACTTGTTATTGCATACATATGCCCCTAAATGTGGTTTAAGACTGGTCACAGAGGCAAGGTCTTAAGGCAAGAGAGAAAATGGAAGAAATACTGATTGTGTGTTAACTCCCCTCCCCAAACACCAACTCCCTTACCCCCCCCCCCCCAATAATGATAGGAGATTTTCAGCAAAACAGAATTAGAAGTGTTCAGAACTATTATTATTGATTTGTAAAGTGCTAACATATTCTGCTGCACGGTACAATGAAGATACAGAGATTTGATAATTACATAAACAGAGTTACATACAAATAAGGGCAAACAGGCAAAGATACAAAGATGTAATGGGTCTGCTCGTGAGAGCATACAACCTAGAGGGAATGATGTACAATGTTGACACAAAAAGGTAAATTGGCTGTTCATTGTAGGATGGAGTATAGCTCTGGTTGGAATATGGTCCAGCCTGACAGCTAATCCCTGTAACTTTTGATGGTAGAAATGTTAGTGGATTTTACATATCGTGGAGATTGGTCCAGCTGCACAGCTGGTCCCAATGGCTTTTGAGGGAAAGTTGGATGTTAAAGATATGCTAGATAGACTATCGTGAAAAGGTGTTTTCATGGAGTTTTTAAATGCCTGAAGTATTGTAGGTGGGAGTGGAAGGAGGTAATAAAATAAGGCAGGGGGAAAGACAAATGTCGTGGGCGGAGAATATGGGCTTTTAGGTATATATTTTGGGATGAGGGCAGAGATGTACGGGGGCAGCATTGTTGAGAGCTTTGTAAGTCACAGCTAGGGTTTTTCATTTGATTCTAGAGGACATGAGAAGCCAGTGTAGGAATTTGCATAGTGGAGTAGCAGAAGTGGAGTGATGAGTTTGGTAGATGAGTATGGCAGCAGCATTTTGGACGAAATGGAGTTATAGGTAGACAAGTGGAATGCCAAAAAGGAGAAGGCTAAAGTATCCAAGGCAGGACAAGATGAGTGAGTAAATTAGGATTTTACTTGCATATATTTTGGAGGTGGAGACTGCAGGATTTCGTGAGGAATGAAGGAAAGATCAGTCAAAGATGACCAAGAAAAGAGGTGCAGAGGGAAAAGAGCATATGGTCAAGTACATAGCCCTGTGGGACCCTAACAGAGAGAGGAAGTGAAGAGGAGGAGAGACCAGAGAAGGAAAAAGTGAAGGAATGTTTGGGTAGGTAGGACATGAAGCTCTAAGAAAAGTGCACTCACAATGTCTCTGCCATGGGTACTCTGTTCTTTGCAGGTACAGATAAATACACACATCAAAGCAAAAGATGCAAAAAAATGGCACTCGAGCACTATGGGAAAATAGCAAAAAATTATGTTTTATTACAAAGATTTTGTAATAAAACTTATTTTTTTGCTCTTTTCACCAAGTATTCTGAAGTGCTTTTTTTTGGTGTTGTTGCAACTTCTGCTTTGATTTAGGTTGGACATTAACCAGGAGAAGGGTGCATCACAGAGGCCAATGTAATGTACAGTAGAATGTTCAGGAGAAGGGGGTGATCAACATTGTCACAAGCAGCAAAGAGATTAAGGAGAATAACTAAGAAGAAGACTTGGCTGTGGGTACAGAAGATACAGTGGTGAGAAAAAGTTTATGATTTTCATATATTTCAAACCTAAAATGTTATTAGATCTTAATCTAAGTTATAATAATAGATATAGAGGACCTGATCATTCAAATTACACAAAACATGATAATTTTTCAACATTTATTTATCCACCAAATGTTCAACATTCAATATCCATGTGTGAAAAGTATGTGAACTTTTAGATTCAGTACCTCATGACACCATTAACTAAGCATTTCCTGTATCTGCTGGTCAGTCTCACATCGGTTTTCAGGAATTTGGTCCATTCCTCCTTAAATAACTGCTTCAACTCATAACCCTTTCAGTTCAGCTTAAACTCAAAGATGGATGGCCTTTCTCTATTCTTCTCTAGAATATTCTATTACAATACAGAATTCATGGTTATGTCAATGATGGCAAGCTGTCCAGGTCCCGAGGCAGCAAAGTAGCCCCAAAACATCACACTCACACCACCATGCTTGACGATTGGGATGAGGTTCTTCTGTTTGAATGCAGAGTTTGGTTTGTCACCAAACATAACATTTCTCATTGAGGCCAAAAAGATCTTCCCTTGACTTGTCTGTCCTGAGAACATTGTTCGGGAAGTCTTGTGGATCATCTATGTGCTCTTTGGCAAACTTCAGATGGGAAGCAATGTTTTTTTAGAGAGCAGTGGTTACCTCTGGGCTATCCTTCCATGAACACCATTCTTGTTCTGTTTTTTTTCTGATGGATGAATCATGAACACTCACATTAGCCAAGACGAATGTGTCCTTGGATGTTAATCTGGGGTTCTTGTGACTTTGATGACTTGCTGGTTTGTTTTTGGAGAGATTTTGGTAGAATGACCGCAACTGGGTAGAGTTACTGTGGTCTTAAACTTTTTCTATTTGTAGACTGAAAAGATCTGTCTGACAGTGGATTGGTGGAGAAATGGTGAGTATCAATAACTGCTTCTCTGAGGTCCTCAGAGATTTCTTTTGATCGTGGCATGATATGTATTCAGTACAATGAAGAAGCAGGCACACGGTCTTAATCACAAGGAGGTTTAATATGCCATAGAGACCAAAGTTTTGGCAGTCTAATACTTCCTTTCTCAAGGTGAAGGCTACCAAACACTAGAAAACAGTCAAATTATATATCACCCCCGTGGCGACGGATTACATCTAAGTCCAGACCCGTGAGTAAGGTCTTGCTTGACACACGCCCCCCCCCCCCTGACGGCTGACGTCATCTCGCTATGCCGTGCTGACATCATCATGGGGGTGTGGCCATCCTGGTAGGGAGGTGGAGCTGTGGCTGTGGTCTTTCAAGGCAGCTCAATGCTGTACTTCCAGGGATTCAGACCTAGACGTCTGACGTCACCACGGGGTGCCACGCAGGCGCCCTGACATCATCATGTGGGCGTCAACGTCGTGGTCATGCGTCTGCACAGGGAGGGGTGAGTATCAGGGGGGTGATATATAATTTGACTGTTTTCTAGTGTTTGGTAGCCTTCACCTTGAGAAAGGCAGTATTAGACTGCCAAAACGTTGGTCTCTATGGCATATTAAACCTCCTAGTGATTAAGACCGTGTGCCTGCTTCTTCATTGTACTGGAACACTTTGGGACTTCAGGACCTCCCCAGGACCAGCGCACTGGCAGCTAAGTACCCCACCTCTATTACTATTGCTTCAGTGTGCGTGTCTTATCCTCTATCTATGATATGTATTCACACACCAGTAATGTGAAGACCAAACTTACAAAGTTTCTGATCTTTATTTAGGTGGGGCCTCCCAAACACAACCCTGAAGATCTAACTAATTTTTTTTAAAACACCTGATTCTAATTATCCCCTTTTATTTAGCTGGTAAAACAAGGGTTTCACTTACTTTAACACATACCCTGACTTTTAATTACTCATTGTTTGTCTAATTCATACATTATTTTTTTTCCAAAGACATGGAATTGGTTAATATAAATCGTATTGGATATTTAAGAAAAGACTGGTAATGATTCTACAATGTCATTGTGTAAAAACGATGGAATTTCTGTAATTATCATTGGGGTTTACAAACTTTTTCTCACCACTATAGATCTTGAAAGTAAGTTGTGGTTGCTGGAGAGGAGCTTCAGTATGCATTATCTGCAGAAACCTGAAGATCTCCGCATAAAGCAAAGCCTTTTTCTCCTGCAGCTTTGCAAAACTTTTCTCTGTATTCATCGGAGAGCATATCCCTAAATCTGGTAATATTCCATGTTATGAAGGTGTAGTGCTCCAGTAAAGGAGCACATTTATGATTATGTAATGTGTATCATGCTTGGAATTTTTGGAAGAGCTGGCATTTGAGAGGGTCCCATAAATATAGGGAGTGTTTTATTGTGCGTGGGAGAGTGACATCTTTGGTCTAATAAATAATAATAGCATGTTCTTGTATAGCGCTGCTAGTTATATGCAGCGCTTTACAGAGACATTTTGCAGGCACAGGTCCCGTGGAGCTTACAATCTATGTTTTTGATGCCTGAGGCACAGGGAGATAAAGTGACACCGGGAGCCGACACCGGGAATTGAACCAGGCTCTCCTGCAACAATCTCAGTGTCAATCAGTGTCTTTACTCACTGAGCCACTCCTTCTCCATCTATGAGATTTATCCAGCCATAAAAGAGAAATTCTACTACCAGGGGAACTTATTGTATTGTATTGTATGTCTTTATTTCTATAGCGCCATAAATATACATAGCGCTTCACAGTAGTAATACATGTTGTAATCATATAAATAACAAATAATATAAATAACAGGTCATGGGAATAAGTGCTTCAGACACACTGTAAGACACACTGTAACATTAAGGAAGAGGAGTCCCTGCTCCGAGGAGCTTACAATCTAATTGGTAGGTAGGGGAACGTATAGAGACAGTAGGAGGGAATTTGTCAGGAGCCAGGTGCCACGCACCTTCACACGTAGGCACACTACTCCCCTACCTGCTCACACGCACTCCCGCTTCTTCCGCGCATGCGCACAGCTCCTCCTCGCGCTGGACGGTGTCCTCGCGCGGGCGCATGCCAGCTGGGGTCACAGCGGGAGTTCCCACCTCCGGATCACGGCGCACACTCCCTGTGTGCGGCGCACCTGCGTGATGCACGCGCCACGCACCCAAGCTCCATGGCAACAGGCACTGATTGCCTCAGCACTCTCACCTGGCTTCCTTACCATAGCCTATCACAGGTTCCGCATGAACACACCCCGGTTCCGCCTCTTGCTCCTATTGGGCTGTCTTACCTATTTAGGCTCAGCAGTGCCACTGGCACATTGGCTGAGCATAGCTTCCTGTTCCTGTGCTTACCTCTCGTCTCCTAGATTTCCTGCCTTGTCTTGTTTGATCTCCCGTGTACCGACCTTGGCTTGCCTTTGGACCACCGCCTCTCTGGAACACCGACCTTGGCTATCCTCGACCCTCCGCAACTCTCCAACCTGGACTCGGCTCTCGGACCTTGACTATTCTACCTTCTCCAGCACCGACCCCAGCGACTAGTACCTCCAACGTTCTGTACTTCTATTACCCTCAACTCGTCAAGTATTCACTACTCCTCTACCCTCCCTGCTCCTGACCCGGCGCGAGCAACTACGCACACTCCAGATCAGATTCCCGTGCCTGTCGGTGGTGTTTACTCTATTCCCACCTCAGTACCGAGGGTCTCGTCTAGTTTGTCGTGGGCACAGCGTGACAGAATTCTAGTAAGTGCGTCTGCAGGGGGCCAAGCTTTATGTATCATGTGTCCAGGATTATCCACAGTGCTATTCATATGCTTCTTTAAGCAAATGTGTCTTAAGGTGGGTCTTAAAGGTGGATAGTGTAGAGGGAGAAAGGGGGTGGCCCAGTATTAAAGGGGTTGCACCCCATATGGCCATCCCTGACCTCACCAGAGAGACAAGGGGTTAACTGGACTGCGGTCCAGGGATGAGGTTTGCACCTTGTTGTACCTTGAAAATGTATGTTCCCCTGTTCCCATGTTTCATTATAAGCATGTATTTTAATGTTTTAAAGTGCATTTCTGTATCTCCAGTTCTGGAGGTCGCAGAGAGTTCTTATTTGGCCAATATGTGGAGTCACTGTAGGCATTAAAAACTGGCAAAGGTTGACCCACTGAGCCCACCAGAATGGAACTTATTAATATGTGTAGATATTAAAGTGTTAATGTATTTTATTTTGGATCTGTTCTGATAATGCAGACGCCATTTGCTAGGCTAATAAGTCATGAAGGGCAGACGACTGAGTAGCCTAAGCACGGTGATCAAAAAGTAACTGCCTTGATTGTTACCCAATGTCTAGGGATTAAGTATTAGTCAATCAACAAACTCTGCCAGTCTAATTGTTACCTGAGGGCATGGGTTAGTCTGTTAGTCTGTGTCTCCACATTAGAGAGTGGATACAGATAATTGTTCACCAATAGGCTGTATTCAATGTTAAGAATAAGGTTGCACAGGTATATAAACTGTGTCAACCCTACAGTTTTTAGTTGTGCTGGAGTTGTGCTTCTGATACCATCTTTAATGTCACTGGATTGCTGGAGTTGTGCTTCTGATTCCATATTAAATGTCACTGGACTGCTGGAGAATTGCTAGTGGATACTTCTCCATCCCCCAACCCTAAGTAAGTGTTATCTTCTTGCCTGTCAATTGTACAATATTGCTGTGTTCACCTTATTTAAGGAATAAATTATATTTTATTATATCTAAGCCTCATTCAGTTCAACACAGATATTTGGTGTTCATTATATCTTGTCATAAGCTACCGTGACAAGCTCTATAATTAACTGGTGGCAAGCGGTGGGATTGAACTGGACCTGTGTTACAGTATACTGCGGGATACTGTAACATAGTAGGAACTTGATGGTAATTGCAAATTCCTGGGACTAAAGATATTGAACACACAGTAGTGCAACAGTTAACACAAGTTGTAACACCACCTCACTGCTGCGACTGAACCATGAGCGAGGCTGAAGGCTCATCCAACATGTGGACCCGAGCTCAGCTGAAGGACAAGTGCCATGAATATGGACTGCCCTATGAGAACCAGGAGGTCGCAGACATGGTTGACGCAATCGGTGACTATGAAGCCCAGCTTGCAGAGCCTCAGGATACGGCTCTGCTTGACCTTTTACAGCCACCCGGAGATCAGGGAAGGAACCCAGTGCCGGGGCGGCGGAATCTCGGGGAGGGAACGAGTGCACCTCCCGGGAGCAGTGCAACAGGAGGGGTACTGGTTTCTGCGGCTACCAGTCCGTTCACCCCTGAAATGTTGGCACTGATTACTGCATGTGGAGACAGAGGGACACCGGAGGAGCGGCTGCAGTTTATCACTATGGCAGTGAACAGACCCGCTTATTGCCCCCCTGTCCAACCCAACACATGAACTCAAACTGGACCAGCACAGTCTCACCAAGTGCGTGGAAGGCACTGACCAGATTGACAGTTTCTTAAAGAACTTTGAAACGCAGGTACAAAGTGCTTCCCCAGCATAGGGTTGCACGTTTGGACCCCTTACTGTCCGGCTTAGCTAAGCAGACAATGATGGTGCTTCCAGATGAGTATGCTGATGACTACGACCACCAGAAAGAACTGTTATTGTTTCAGTATGGTTTTACCCCTGAAGCCTACCTGGGTAAATTCCAGCAGGAGGAGAGGCAGCCCAAGGAGTCCTATGTTACCTACGTGACCCGCATGGCTTTGTACGGGATACGCTGGGTGGAGGGCTATGAGGCACGGACTTACCAACACCTGCTGGACCTCATCTTTCAGGAGCAGCTCATGGAGCAGTGCCCGCCGGCGGTGAGGGCTTGGGTGTACGACAAGAAGCCCAAGACTTACCAGGAGGCGGCGAGGCTTGCAGATGATTATGTGGCCAGCCGAGCCCTGATGACCGCCAAACCATTAGCCAAGGCGGCGGTGGCGGCGTCACCGGCCAGAAAGTCTGCCAATACCCCCCAGTGGACTCAGAGGCCGCCTGCAGGCAGCAGTCCACCGAAGGCAGGGGTGCTCCGGCACGAGCGCCGGTGCTACAACTGCAACCGCCCTGGTCTCATCAGACCAGATTGCCCGGAACCCCTGCGTTCCGGCAGACCCCATCAGGGGCAATGCACCCCAGCTGCGAAGCCGGTAGCCCGCGTGCGGGTAGCTTCCACCAAAGACACCGGACCGGTCATTGCACCAACTCCCAGCGAGGCGTCCCATGCCACACCTGTCCCGGTTTCATCGGTGCCTACAGCCAGGAGCGGAGGACATCTCAGCGCGGACCTGCAGCAGACGGCCGGCCGGAGCAGACATCTCACCCCGGTCACAGTCGGTGACCGGCAAGCAGTCGGCTTGATGGATTCAGGAGCTGCAGTGACCCTGGTCCGACCTGATATGGTCCGGACAGAGGAATTGATCACAGGCCCTGGGACACAGATCACTGTGGCCGACGGAGAGCCACGTTTCCTGCAAGTGGCCAGAATCTTTTTGGATTGGGGGGGGGGTGCAGGGTGTGTGGGAGGTGGGGGTTTTACCCGGTTTGGATGCCGATGTTCTTCTTGGCAACGATCTGGGACCGATGACCTGCACCTATGACCGAGTGCCCAAGCCCGCTGCAGTGGCGGCGGTTACCTGGAGCCAGACAGCAGCAATGGCGGCGGCGCCAGTCCCCCAGCCTTTGGGACCAACGTTAGCGGAGGGCACAGAGGAGCCCGGGGCGGTAAGCCAGGATCAGTTGCAACCACAGACTGACTTACTGTTCCCTCTCACCCTTCCCCTTTCCCCTGACAATAACATGACTGGGGGGTGGCCAGAATTAGGAGCCCAGTTTAGGGAGGCAGTGAAGGCAGACCCTACCCTGGCTGGCGTGAGACTTTGGGCGTCCGAATCTCAGGCAGGGGAGGGCACTGAGCGCTGCCTATGGTATAAGGGACTCCTGTATAGAGAAGAAGGGAACCCAGGGATAGAGAAGGGATTGACCGGTAAGCGACAGCTAGTAGTGCCCCAGGGGTACCGACAGCAACTGTTACGGGTAGCTCACTCTATTCCGTTAGCGGGACATCAGGGGGTCAACAGAACGCGAGCCCGGTTATTACAGCGTTACTACTGGCCGGGGGCATCTCGAGATGTGGGCAATTCCTGCCGCTCTTGTGATGCCTGCCAGCGAGTGGGTAAGGCGGGCGACCGTGTGAAGGCACCCCTGAAACCCCTACCGATAATAGGGAAACCCTTCCAGAAAGTAGCGATGGATCTTGTAGGACCCCTTATGATTTCTAGCAGGCAGGGAAACACTGTGGAGCAGGTGGGGATAGGGGCACAGTTGAGTGCTAGGCAGAAGGGAGAAGCCAGGGACATGCTAGCTAAGTATGGGGCCCTCTTCACTGACATGCCAGGGATCACACATCTCACAAAACACTGAGTGCTCACAGGGGACCTGCGGCCTCTGCATAAGCACGCTTATAGAGTGTCAGCAAAGGTCAAGACCAGTATGGAGAGGGAGATAGAGTAGATGCGGACCCTAGGGGTTATTACTCCGTCCCAGAGTCCTTGGGCAAGTCCGGTAGTCCTAGTTCCTAAGAAGGACAATACCACCCGGTTTTGTGTGGACTACCGCTTGCTCAACGCTGGGACGGTGTCAGATGCCTATCCCATGCCCCGCATGGATGAGTTACTAGATGAACTCGCGGGGGCAAAGTATCTGACCACCATGGATTTGAGCAAAGGCTATTGGCAAATCCCACTGACCCTGGTGGCTAGGGAGAAGTCAGCATTCATCACTCCAAGTGGCCTCTATGAGTTTTTAGTGATGCCATTTGGGATGAAGAATGCCCCGGCTACCTTCCAACGCCTGGTCAATAGGTTACTGGAAGGGATGCAGAGCTATGCCAGGGCTTACTTTGATGACATTGCTGTCTTTAGTAATTCCTGGGACTCCCACTTAGGACATGTAGCTGCGGTGCTGGATAGGATCAGGGAGGCTGGGCTTACCTTGAAACCCACTAAGTGTATGGTAGGGATGGCAGAGGTCCTGTACTTAGGGCACAGGGTGGGTGGAAGTCACCTCAAACCAGAGCCAGCCAAGGTAGAAGCCATAGTTCAGTGGCCTGTTCCAAAAACCAAGAAACAGGTCATGGCATTTTTGGGCACCACAGGGTACTATAGGAAGTTTGTCCCACAGTACAGCGCCGTGGCCAAACCCCTGACTGATTTGACTAAGAAGCAACTGCCTGGACTCCTGCCTGTGAAACTGCTTTCCAGGCACTGAAAACTGCGCTTGCTGGGGCCCCCATACTGGCTGCCCCAGACTATACCAAACATTTCCTTATACAGACTGATGCCTCGAACTATGGCATTGGGGCTGTGTTGAGCCAAGTGGGGGACGACAGTAGAGAGCACCCTGTGGTTTACCTCAGCTGAAAACGACTCCCCAGAGAGGTGGCCTATGCCACCATTGAGAAAGAGTGCTTGGCCATTGTGTGGGCACTCAAAAAACTCCAGCCCTATGTGTATGGAAGGGCTTTCACGGTCCTCACAAACCACAACCCCCTGAGTGGCTGCAGAGGGCATCAGGGGAGAATGCCAAGTTGCTAAGGTGGAGCTTGGCCTTGCAAGAGTTTGAGTTTACTATTCAGCACAAAAAGGGTAGTGAAAACAGCAATGCTGATGGACTTTCACATCAGGACTATCCCTCTGAGACTGAGTTCGTTAAGGGTGCCAGCAGTGCCCCACTCCCCGTTAGGGCCAGTGGGCCACAGGTCACCCATTAAGAAGGGGAGGTGTAGAGGGAGAAAGGGGGTGGCCCGGTATTAAAGGGGTTGCACCCCATATGGCCACCCCCTGACCTCACCAGAGAGACAAGGGGTTAACTGGACTGCGGTCCAGGGATGGGTTTGCACCTTGTTGTACCTTGAAAATGTATGTTCCCCTGTTCCCATGTTTCATTATAAGCATGTATTTTAATGTTTTAAAGTGCATTTCTGTATCTCCAGTTCTGGAAGTCGCAGAGAGTTCATATTTGGCCAATATGTGGAGTCACTGTAGGCATTAAAAACTGGCAAAGGTCGACCCACTGAGCCCACCAGAATGGAACTTATTAATATGTGTAGATATTAAAGTGTATATGTATTTTATTTTGGATCTGTTCTGAAAATGCAGACGCCATTTGCTAGGCTAATAAGTCATGAAGGGCAGACGGCTGAGTAGCATAAGCATGGTGATCAAAAGTAACTGCCTTGATTGTTACCCAATGTCTAGGGATTAAGTATTAGTCAATCAACAAACTCTGCCAGTCTAATTGTTACCTGAGGGCATGGGTTAGTCTGTTAGTCTGTGTCTCCACATTAGAGAGTGGATACAGATAATTGTTCACCAATAGGCTGTGTTCAATGTTAAGAATAGGGTTGCACAGGTATATAAACTGTGTCAACCCTACAGTTTTTAGTTGTGCTGGAGTTGTACTTCTGATACCATCTTGAATGTCACTGGATTGCTGGAGAATTGCTAGTGGATACTTCTCCATCCCCCAACCCTAAGTAAGTGTTATCTTCTTGTCTGTTAATTGTACTATATTGCTGTGTTCACCTTATTTAAGGAATAAATTATATTTTATTATATCTAAGCCTCGTTCAGTTCAACCCAGATATTTGGTGTTCATTATATCTTGTCATAAGCTACCATGACAAATAGAGAGGGCGCTAGTCGGGAATTGAGTGGAAGGGCATTCCAGAGGTGCGGGACAGAAAGTGAGAAAGGTTTAAGGCGGGAGAGGGCTTTAGATACAAAGGGGGTAGAAAGAAGACATCCTTGAGAAGAACGCAAGAGACGGGATGGTGCATAGCGAGAAATTAGGGCTGAGATGTAAGGAGGGGCAGAAGAGTGTAAAGCTTTAAAAGTGAGGAGGACAATTGAGTGTGAGATGCGGGATTTGATCGGAAGCCAGGAGGGGGATTTCAGGAGGCGAGACGCGGAGACAGATTTAGGAAAGTGTAGAGTGATTCTGGCAGCAGCGTTTACGATAGATTGTAGGGGAGACAGGTGAGAGGCAGGGAGGCCGGACAGCAGGAGGTTGCAATAATCGAGACAGGAGAGAATGAGGGCCTGAGTCAGAGTTTTAGCAGTCGAGTAACAGAGGAAAGGGCGTATCTTTGTGATATTGCGGAGGAAAAAGCTACAAGTTTTAGAAACGTTTTGAATGTGAGAGGAGAATGTGAGAGAGGAATCGAGTGTGACCCCTAGGCAGCGTGCTTGGGCTACTGGTTGAATGATCGTATTTCCAACAGTGATGTGGAAGGAGGTAGTAGGGCCAGGTTTAGGAGGAAGTATAAGGAGCTCTGTTTTTGCCATGTTAAGTTTCAGTCGGCGGATGGCCATCCAGGATGATATTCCAGAGAGACATTCAGAAACTTTGGTCTGTATAGCAGGTGTAAGGTCAGGGGTTGAAAGGTAAATTTGTGTGTCGTCAGCATAGAGGTGATATTTAAACCCAAAAGATGTGATTAGGTCACCTAGAGAGAGTGTGTAAAGAAAAAAGAGAAGGGGTCCCAGGACAAAGCCCTGGGTTACCCCCACAGAGAGATTAATAGATCAATAGAGCGCAGGTTTCTGCAAAAATGAGGGCTAGATGGAGATGTAGAGGGGGAGAAGCGGGAGAGAGAAAATTAGATGATAAATTATGTCATTCTCTATTCCCCCCACCCTTCTCGAATTGCTATTAGATTTCCACAGAAGCAGCTGACCTAATGAGATGTTTGCAAATACCGTACTTCAGCAGGTTCAAGAGAGCTAAGACCCCCATCGCAGTGGGCCTCTGGAGGACCGAACCCATGATCTGTGGCCTTTTTATTCCCCATAAATATGCTCAACTGCAATAGGGGAGGGAATCTGTTCACCAGGAGAAATCAAAACTAATGCTAAGAAGCTTGACTAGGATCACCGGGAAATTAATATTCAAGGCTAGTAATTTGGCTTTGTTAATTTGGAAACCACAGATCACACTAAAGTGCTTGAGAACCTAAAACAAGTTAGGAAGAGAGATGGTCAGTAAGGCTTTATCCGCAAAGAGGGATATCTTGTAATCCCTCTTACCTATTGTGATACCTGATTTATTGTGGTTTAATCATATGGAAGCTGCTAAGGGCTCAATATAGACTGAAAATAGGAGAGGGAGCACCTCTGCTTCATGTTGTGGGCACTACCTCAGAGAAAAGCCTTGCACATTTAATGCTAACACTTGTAGATTGGTACAGTCCTTGAATGCCTCCGAAAAAGCTATCAGAGAAGCCAAAGCTTTTAAGCACACTAAATAGTTATCCGCAATCCAGCCTGACAACGGCCTCCTCAGCATCTAAAGATAGCAACATGGAGAGTGTCTTGGTGAAATGAGGTCTATGTATTAGATCTACTGTGCTTCTTACATTGTCTGGGGCATGCCTGGAGGAGATGAACTGCACCTGATTGTGGTGCACAAAGAATGGCGTATATTAATTTAAACAATTAGCCAAAATCTTTGCGTAGAGCTAAATGTCAGTATTAATAAGTGAGATCGGGCAGTAGCTAGCGCAGTTTGTGTGGCTTTTGCCTTTTCTCAGGATCAACACTATCCTAGCTATGGATATTGACTCGGATTGGAAACCCTTCTAAAAGTGGGTTGAACAGGGACATAAAATGGGGAATTAGGATCCAACACATTTTTATATAGTAGGCAATGGAGAAATCCTCTCGCATTCTTAAGTTCCTGTATTGCTGCTGCTATCTCCTCACTAAAAATTGACTCATGTGGCTTTGTGAGACAAATTACATTTTGGAAGTTGACAATAATTTATAAAGGGGCGCAGGCTGGAGGAAGAACCTTTCTTGAGGTCAAACTTTTTCACATCATATAGCTTCTGAAAAAACCTTTGGACTTGTTTAGTGATAAGGCAGGGATCATGCACCAGGGAGCCATTAGTTAAATGATTTGTGTGCTTTCATTTCATTCATAGAACTTTTGGGAGGTCCAATGCATGGCCTGCTCTGTTTTATTGGATAAGCATAAATGATGCTCACCTAGGACTCTGATTATTTATGCTACATGCAAAGTAGATTGATTACCCTTCTATCTCTGCCCCAATTACTGCCTCTACCCTGATTACCTTTCTGCCTCAAGCTCGGATGAGAGGTCTTTAATACGCTTTATCCTGCTACTTTTTCTATTTGAGGCCAGTTTTATTATTGTACCTCTCATAATGGCCTTACACTGGCGACACACTTTATTCGAGCTCGGCTAGTCCCACGAATTCGGGTATACTCGGGTGTATTGAGGTTTGTGACTGTTTTCTGCCCGAGTGCATTGCGTTATTTTCCAGGCAGGGATTGAAGCATTTTATTCCCGCTGGCTGCAATACTGCACAGTATTTATATATATATACTGCATTACAATTCATGAATTTATGCCATCTGGTAGACACGCGAAGCATTGCAGCCTATTAAATCCTAATCATTATCATTTAACAGATCAGCCGCCCGTCAGCCAGGCATGAACCATGGCTGGGAAGGCAAACGCAACGGGGCTTGACAGAGGTGAGGAGCGGCGCATTCCAGGTATCTGCCAGGTACATACTGGGTATTTGCTCGAATAAAGTGTGTCGCAGCAGTATGTGCCTCCCAAACTGTGGCATATGGAAGATCTTGGAAGAAGATGTAGAGACGAATATAAGTTAATCTTCAAGCTGAAGAAATACATCAGGGGCACATAGTAATGATTCATTCAAATGTCATTGTCTAGTAGTATTGGGCAGAGCAAGATTGGGAATCAAGATATCAATGATACCATGGTCAGACCACTTAATGTTAGAAATATCGGCCTTTGAGACCTGAGATATTTAGTGGGCATCAATAAGGAAAAAGTCCCTGGCCATGGGGTAAAGACTTCTCCAAAATCTCCACCAGCTGGAGATCTTTCATATGTTCTAATAAGATTTTGACATCTTTGTGAGTCTTTATAAGTAATTGGCACTGGACAGGATGCAAGTGCCTTGAGAGAGCTCTGTTAACCCACCACCAAACCAAAAATCAGAGCAAAAAGGCCTTGAAAAGGAACAAAACAAGAAACAAAATACCCCAGCAACTAAAAGAAACTGTATGGAGAAGTTCCTTACCCTCCCCAAGAAAGCAATACCACGAGGAACAAAGAATGAGAAAAGGCACCAGGATTCCAAGATGGCTGGTGCAGTATGCACTCCAGCAGGCAAGAAACTTGGCAGCAGAGGAGAAAAACAGCCTGAGATATGGAGCAGGACTGAATATGCAGAAACTGAGGTGGGAACAGAGGCTTTGCAACTCCCTGTTAGACAAGCACAGCTGCAGTTGCTGACAAGCTCAGGAGAGGTCTGAATGCAGTGGAGAAAAGCAGCAATGGAGGCAGAGGAGGACAGGGGAAATAGAAGAGACACATGGAGGAGGTGAGAGAGGGAAATGGAGCAGACTGATGAGGGAGAAGGGGAAAATTACAGAGAAGGTGAGTCGGGAAAAGTGGAATGCAGAGCTCTCTCTAAATAAGCAAGCATTGCAGCAAAACAAACAAACAAAAAAAAGGGTCCCAAGGGAGGAAAAATGAGGCAGAGGAGAGAGAAAGTGAGCTATAAGTGGCAAAAAGCATAACTATAGTGGTATTACTTTAAAAAAAAAGAAGAATTAGCTCCCACAGTAAGAGAAAGCGGCCTCCTAGCCATAGGCGGAGGGGTCTCATGACCGGGGGGGAGGCTGGCATTCCCCTCACTAGCCCGCCCCCACATCTCTCTCCCCGCCCAGGGGAAGAGTTTCCAGGGGGCCAGGCTGGCAGGCAGCGCGACCTGTTTACAGCCCGCCAGGCGATTCTCACCCACCCATCCCCTTAGGTAGTGCAGGGCAATCATGTAACAACCGGCAGTGAAATGTTTAGCAGTGCCATTGTATTCCCTGTGAGGTGAACATATGTATTGTATGCGGTGTTAGTGTCTCTTTGTTCTTTTGTAGTATGAAATGCTGAAAATGAAAGGAACGAGGTTCCGAGCAGAAGGGGTCGTTGACCAGTTTGCCTTTGTCGTGGCGGCTCTTGGGGGGTAGGTGCTTGTTCTTGCCAGACTGGGAGCTTGGCCGTTTGAGCCCAGGGGGGAGTACAAGTGGACATGGTCAGTTATTCATGACCTCGAGAGCCCGCTTGCATAGGGGACACGAGGTCAGCGGATCGAGGGCTGTCTGACCATCCCCTCCTGTCAAAGGTGCACTCTGGCAGGGAGTGGCATTTACCCCTCTTAGGTTTCTCTATAAATAAATAGCCGCGGCCATTTTACCTCCAGTTCCATTTTCCTGTCGTTATTCGTATGTTACATGTGGTTACAGGGTGGGGAGAGAGACGGACCACCTGGCAGCCTCCCTGGTCATGTATGGAACCATTATTTATGACACATACAGACAATGTTAAAGAAGCAACAAAAGAAGTAAAATATCATATGGCACAGATAACATCACAAATGATGCAAACTGAAGCGTCAATGAATATATCATCTGATGTTGAAATACTACAAAAACAGGTAAAAGACATGTATGAACAACAAATATATTTACATACAAAAATAGAGGATGTAGAGAACAGATGAAGGCGTAACAACCTAAGACTAATTGGTTTCTCATAGAATATAATGGGAGAAAATGTACTAAAATTCATCCAGATTGAATTACCCCGTCTCCTGGGAATAGAAGAAAAAGAGCTACCACTGCAAATAGAGAGAGCGCATCGGATTGGACCACATAGAGACAAGGGGTATGCACACCCAGTTATTTTCAAACGGCTTAATTTCCCCGACAAATTAACAATATTAAGACACTTCAGGAAGGTACTGCAACTCAATTGGGACAGTAAAAAACTGTTGATCTTTCAAGATTTCTCGGCGGAGGTAGCAAAAGCAAGAAAAGAAATTTCACAAATCTGCGACATTCTCTTTAAGAATAAAGCGAAGTTCACTTTAATGTACCCGGCCAGATTGAGAATATTCTTGGAAAAGGCACTAAGAACTACGAATTGCATTAAGAACGGAAAAATGGATGAAAGAGACATTGTGGAAAAAGCGATACGGTGAGACAGCAGCACTGTCACCACCCGGAACAGTACAGAAAAAAACCCGCTCTCTTCTGCAATGAGTGAAAGACAGCACAGAGACCGTATACAAAGATAAGATGGGACAAATGTGTGGTACTAAGTACTGTCAGATACTCCCAAGTATGCCATCAGTCAGGGGTTATATATCTAAAATGTTAGATAAAGCTAGAAGGTTAAGAAAATAGTTAATGGTCATAGGTAGTTGGGTTTAAGGAACAAATTCAAATAGAAATTGTTATTATTGGTTATGTACAATGCTGAAAGTCAAAAGTAGAAATGGACGCAGTCTGCAACATTTGTTGTATTCGGTTTTGTGTATTGTTTTCCCGGTTTATCTTCCCATCCCATCCTATCTAAATACAAAGGAAGAAATAAGAAAATACCAAAGGTACTCAACTCTATACTTGTACTAAGGAAGAAAGTTATAATGAACAAATGTTTAGATATGTCATTTGGAAAGAGAACTATATCATTTGATAGATTTTGATAGAAGAGATTTCATATATAATGGGGATCCACTAGGTGTAACATTTGAAGAAAAATGGGCACCAATTTTAAAATGTATGCCAGAAGAAAGAAGGTGTATTATCATGGGGTTGAAAGAGATATACCCAGTGGGAAAGAAAAAGAGAGCGGAGACAACGTGAATATACAAGTTTAAACTTGATTGTATACTATTATAGGCTAAAGCTGTAACATTTCGGTCATTATTGAAATCCCTGCTCTCTGATTGGTTAGAATTCCGGGCATTATTCATTCAGTAATGCCCAGAATTTTTGGCAACTTGGCAATTCACCTTTCAGAGATGCAGGGGGAGCGCGCTGAGAATTTGAATGAAAAAAACTGCCAAATTTAAAACTGCTAACAGTAAATACCTCTCCCCTCCAAGCTCCAGCTGCATCTCTGTTCCTCTCGTCTCACACAGCATGGCAGCATATGCAGGCTCTCTCACACAGCTGCTAGTGCTGTCAGAAGCTGGCTGGTCCCAAATTGTAACTTTGTTTTGCAAAAAAGTAATGTTTCTTCCACAACTTGTATAACGTCTGCTAAGCTAATTTTTATTTGGCTCTTATTTAGTTTGTAGTTAAAATTACTGTCCCCCCACTTCTCTTATCCATCTCACCTTCACCCACCTCTCCCCCCACCTCTTCTCCCACGCCACTCCCCCTCATACCCCCACTTTCCCCCCCCCCTAATCCTGATCCCCCTTCACCTCCTCCCCCCTACCCTCATCCCTCTTCCCCCCCCCCTCATCCCTCTTCCCCCCCCCCTCACCTCTCTCTCCCCCCTCACCTCTCTCCCCCCCTCACCTCTCTCTCCAACTCAGCTCTCTTTCTCCCCCCTTACCTCTCTCTCTTCTCCCCTCCACCTCTATTTCTCCCCTCATCCACCTCTATCTCCCCCTCTCTATCTCTCCCCTCTCTATCTTCCACTCTTTATCTCCTCCTCTTTATGTTACCCTCTCTCTTCTTCCCCCCTCACCTCTCTCTCCCCCCTCACCTCTCTCTCCTCCCCCCTCACCTCTCTCCTCCCCCCTCACCTCTCTGTCCTCCCCCTCACCTCTCTCTTCTCCTCCCCCTCACCTCTGTCTCCTCCCCCCTCACCTCTCTCTCTCCTTCCCCCCTCCCATCTCTCTCCTCCCACCTCACCTCTTTCCTCTCCCCTCACCTCTCTCTTTTCTCCCTCCTCACCTCTCTCCTCCTCCCACTCACCTCTCTCTCATTCCCACCTCACCTCTCCTCCCACCTCACCTCTCTCCCCTCACCTCTCTCTTTTCTCCCCCTCACCTCTCTCTTCCCCCCCCCCCCACTCACCACTCTCCTCCCCCCATCACCCCTCTCCTCCCACCCCCTCATCTCGCTCCCCCCCCCCAACCCATCACCTCACTTTCTCCTCCCACACCCCTCACCTCTCTCCCCCCTCACATCTCTCTCCCCCCTCACATCTCTCTCCCCCTCACATCTCTCCCCCCTCACCTCTCTTCCCCTCTCACCTCTCTCTCTTCTGCTCTCCCCCACCTCTCTCCTCCCTCTCTCAATCCCCCCTCACCTATCTCTTCTCCCCCACCCTCACCTCTCTATCCTCCTACCTCTCTCTCCTCTCACCCCCTCATCTCTCTCTCCTCTCACTCCCTCATCTCTCTCTCTCTCCTCCCATCCCCTCACTTCTCTCTCCCCCACCTCTCTCTTTCTTCTCTCCCCCCCTCACCTCTCTCTCTTCTCTCCCCCCTCCTTACTTAATTACTTAATTAAGACTAAAGTTTAACGAAGAGAGGTCAATGTAGCTTCCCGGGTACCCCACCCTCCCTAATTCTGGTGCTTATTTGATATTTGCTTAATTGATTTCTGTTTTTTTTTTGTTTACTTTTTTTTTTTTTTTTTTAAACTTAATTTTTATTAAAAATTTTAGGGAGAGGGGGAAATGTAGAAAATAAAAGAAGGTGGGGGGGAAGGGTACAGAAAATAGAGATGGGAGAAGGAACACATTCATTTAGAATTTTACCTAACAAATCATCTTATAATATTCAATCACACAATTAAAATAAGTAACATTTTTTACAGCAAAATTAAGTGAGTATTAATTTCTGGTTGAGCAGCACCCAAAATCTAAGGTAACCACACCTTCTGAAAATCTGCGCAGGTGTCATTATTAAGACTAACCACTTTTTCCATGCAGCAAATCTGCCAGATTTTATTTTTAACTTTAGGGATTGAGGGAATCGCCTCGTAACGTGACTGGGGGATTTAAATAATGGAGGAGATACTGGCACCCAATACCAAGGCCTGTAACCCAGGAAGCAGTGGGTCCCCGAGGCTGAAATCCATGCTCTTCAGCTCAGGAGACCTGGAAAGCATCTTCCTGAGAGGCGAGAACATCTACATTTGGTTCTCCAGGTCATTTGTACGTTCTTCTAAATGTACTAGGGTCACTACGGAGATCCTTCATAGATTTCTGAATCTCTGCCTGGAAGGAAATTTTGAGATTCATGTAGAGTACGGCTACTTTACCTTGTAGAGTACAGCACCTTTTGTACACAGCTGTGAGCCAGGGTCTGCCTCTGAATCGGAGCTGCCATGTCCACCATCTTACTGTGGCCTTGTGGCCTCTGGCTTTTTTAAATGCTGTCCAGGACATCCTGGTGGACAGTTTTCTTGAATTTTGGCAGCAGGATTTGCAACCCTGTAGCACACTGTAATCTAGTTGATTTAGATTCCTAAACTACAAACAGCAAACATATCTTCTGAATTCACCCAAACTACATTTTAATTGTCTTGTATCCCATATACTTTTGTTAGTTAAAAATGTTCACAGAGGGGTCAACAGAAAGACGTCATATTAAATCTTCAATAATACAATCATATTATTCACCATCTTGAACTCATACTGTTTTTACATAGTTAAACTTCACTAATAGCATAACATAGTATTCAGGTTCATTTCTCACAGAGACAGTACAGCTATTTGACAAATTGAGCAGTGAGAATGATGAAAGGTCTTTCAGAAAAATATGACAGCTTTAGAAGCAAAGACTTGTTATCATTGTTTTAGAGAGCAGTTCTGGAGAATGTTATATGATTGGTGCCTAGTTTTAAAGCAGCAACCCTCCCCAGAAGCTTATATTTGTTAACTCCTATAATGTTAGTACCATATCTTGGCCCCTGAGCATATCCTTCTCTCTGTTATGTTTTTTTTGTTTGTTAAAAATCATGAGCTAGAGCTGGTGATTTTTGTTTAAGCTCCAGCTTCAATGTAACCTTTAGACTACACTGACTCTGGGGATAGGCCTATTTTCACCTCCCAGACACTGAACATTCCAAACACTTATATCTCATGAACAGAGAATCAAATAATAATAAAAAAAGATTGCTTAACCCTTTTGGATGCCTTTTGGATGTAACTACTACGACATGACAGCTGGCACTGCAGTGGCCCCATGACGTACTTCTTATGTCTTAAAGACGCGTATCACGTTATGCGCACTTGTTAGTGCAGAATTAACACTATTATAATACTTTTTAGCTTTTACACCTGGTTCAACTTGGTGAATGATTTTGACGCAGGTTAAACCAATTTCATTGACACACAGATATAGTTTTTTTTCTTTTTGACTACAAACTATTTACATCTATGCATCTAGTGCATCCCATTTGTCTGTGCCAAATATTTTATGTGCAAAACATTTTTGAGACTTAAGCATACATTGAGGAAGAAGGTTAATACATAGGTGCACACAACAACAATATAATTAGTGAATTCCATGCTTCAATTTTACACCAAAAATGAGATTTAGCAAATAGGCCTTTTAGTGTGTAGGTGTTATCTAATATACTTTATATTTCTAAGTGATATAGGAGTTTTAAATGTGATCGGAACAGAATAAGCAACATTCATGAGAACTGAAAGCCCAAACACAATACTGTAATAACATTACTGCAATTTAAATTGTCTAAAGTGAAGTTATTTTAAATCCTGAATTATATTTTTGAAAGAACTAACTCGACAATCTCGTATGGGAAAAGATGAAAAGGTTTGAACATTTGAAGGCATTATTAAAGACAAGCAAAACTTTAGAAAATCAGATTTGCATGGATGAAATATCAGTGCCTTTGAATGCCTTTTTCATCATAGAAATTGCTACTTCTCTTTGAAATTTATCTCAATACAACCACTAAAATGCATCTATCAGATGCCATTCCACACAAAAGACTGGGAGAAATGGCCATATTAGGAGACACAGTATAACAATATGCTCTTGTAAAGATAATTAAGTAATGTTTTGTATGGTAGTCCTCAAATATCAGCTAGGCTAATTAATCAGTCTAATGGCATAGATGTTTTTTCAACAGGCAATTATTGATCTAAATGCATTTCCTTATTTGAAAGATACATGTATTTTTCCTCACAGCTACTCAATCTTCTAGGACACTGACCAAAAACATACTGCAAGTAATGAGACCATGAAGGAGAAGAGAATTGATAATCGCAGAATATCGCATAATGCACCAACAATAGCAATTACCTTTGCTACATCTGTCTATAGTGACCCTTTATGTGAATTGCCTATTTATAATTGTATATTTTCCCTTTACAGAGATGTGAAACTTAAAGGATTGAAATCAGTGAGACTTGGGGGTTACCCCATAAGCATAATTGCAAAGATAGTGATGGCGTTAATAGTTAAATAGTTACATAGTTGAGGAGGTTAAAAAAAGACTTATGTCCATCAAGTTCAACCTATGATAAATTTAGAAGACAGATACTTATCCTATATTTGCATTTACAGTATTTTAGTCCAGAGGAAGGCAAACAAAAAAACCCCAGTGAAATATCATTCAATTATGTCTCATAAGACAAATAAATGTCCTTCCTGGCTCCAAATAATGGCAATCAGATTTCTCAACGGATCAACATTCTTCCCATGTTTACTTATTTATTAAGTTCAACCTACTGTATGCTAAATTTAGACAACAGATACTTTATCCTATATCTATACTTTCATATTGATCCAGAGGAAGGCAAACAAAAAAACCCCAGTGTCATATCATCCAATGATATCTCATAAAGGGAAAAATAAATTCCTCCCTGACTCCAAGAATTTGCAATCGAATTAATCCCTGGATCAACATTCTTCCCATGTTAACTTATTTGGTATATTCCTGTATACTTTTCCTTTCTAAAAAGATGTCCAATCTTTTTTTGAAGATATTTATTGTATCTGCCATCACAGTCTCCATGGGTAATGAAGTTCATATTTTAACTAACCTTACTGTAATGATCCCTTTCCCTTGTGGCTGGTGAAATCTCCTTTCCTCCAATCATAAGGTATGACTCTGTATCGTTTGTACTGCCCTTGTGATGAATAGGTCTTTTGTAAGCTCCTTGTATTATCACCGAATATAGTTGTATATAGTTATCATATTGTAACACATAGCTCACCACAAATGAAGTGCGACCGCGGTGCTGAGGAAGGGATTTGAGTAACACCAACCCACAGCCACGCGGGCGTGCCTAGGATGTAGATTGGTCGTGCAAGCCAGGTCAGGGTTAGAGATGTGAGAATAGTATATTGTAATTGCCAAGTCAGGAGAGTTGCGGATTGTCGGGGTGTGTAGCCAACTTCAGGATTGGAGAGTAACGGATCGTCGGGGTATGTAGCCAGGTTCAGGATAGGAGAGTAGCGGATCGTTGGAGTACTTAGCCAAGGTCAGGACTGGAGACAGGAGAATGGTCGTTCGTAGCCGGATCAGGAGAGGAGAGGGTAGGAGTCCAAGAGATAAGCAGGGTCAGGCAACAAGAGGTTAACAGGCAAGGCAAGGTAACGGGAACTGAATTCAGCAAGGCATGGCGTCACACTGGACTATGCTCAGCAATGAGAGTCAGAAACAGGAAAGCATATAAAGGGAGATCCTCCAATAGAAAGCCACAATAGAACCAGGAAGCGGAATCATATTGGCTGCTGGTGCACGCAGGTGTGCCCTATGATGCAGCCTGATTAGGAACGGGGGCGGGACCGATCGCCCGCCGAACCGCGTGTGTCACGGATGTCAGGGGGCAGAGCCTGGAACGTGCATCACTCCTGCGCCGGTCCTGTCTGTCACCAGAGCGGGGGCGGAGCTTGAGACGCGCGTCAGCAGAGAGGCTGGACGAGCGCACCCTACGCGCACTGGAGCGGGGGCGGAGTCAGAGCCAGCGGGGCAGAGAGTCAGACCGCGCAAGATAGACGCGCTCGTGTAACTGGACCAAGAGATTGCGCATCCTGGATGTCCATCGCGGAACGGCCTTTAAGGTGAGGAGATGGTCTACGGCCGCCAGGATGGCAATTCCTCACAGTACCACCCACTCTAGGAGCGACCTCCGGGCAACTCCACGATGGCTTGTCAGGAAATTTAGTATGAAAGATACTGACTAGTCTGGCTGTGTGAACTCGATGACTCTGAATCCAAGATCTCTCCTCCGGGCCGAAACCTCTCCAATGTACCAGATAATGCAGGGATCCTCTGGAGATCTTGGAATCTAGAATAGATTGTATTTCATACTCGGGTTGGCCTTGGACCATATGAGGAGAAGTGGAAGGCGGAACAGAGGACTGTATGTATTCTGGACCACGGGTTTGAGAAGAGAAACATGAAACACGGAGGAAATCCTCATGGATGGAGGAAGAGCGAGTCGATACGCAACCGGATTGATCCTCTCGGGGACAGAGAAGTGTCCAAGAAATCTGGGTGCGAATTTCATAGAGGGAACCTTCAGCCTGATATTCCTGGATAACAGCCAGACTTTGTTGCCAGGTTTGAGGTCCAGAGCAGGTCTACGGTGGCGATCTGGCTGAGTCTTCTGCCTATTGACTGCTTGCCTGATGTTGACCTGAATCCTTTTCCAAAGGTCTTGCAATTCTCTGTTCCTGTCATCTGCCGCTGAGACCCCTGAGGAAGGTAGAACAAGAGGAAGAGTAGACGGGTTGAATCCGTAATTCACGAAGAAAGGAGACTCCAAAGTAGAACCACTATGTGCGTTTTTGTGGGTGAATTCTGCCCATGGTAAGAGTTCAGCCCAGTCGTCCAGGGAGTCAGATACAAAACAGCGTAAATATTGTTCAAGAGACTGGTTGGTCCTCTCCGTCTGACCAATAGTCTGTGGGTGGTATCCCAATGAGAAGTGAAAAGCGATACCCAGCTGAAGGCAAAATGTGCGCCAGAGCCAGGAAATGAACTGAGAGCCTCTGTCTGATACTATTACCATAGGTACTCCATGTAAGCGAAAAATCTCCCTGATGAAGATATCGGCTAATTTGGGAGAATTGGGGAGACCCTTGAGGGATATGAAGTGAGCCTGTTTCGAGAATCGGTCCACTACCACAAGAATCATGTTCCTACCCTTGAAGATAGGTAAATCAACAATGAAATCCATGGACAGGTGTGTCCATGGCCGGTCAGGAACAGGCCCGAGGGAAGAATTATCGACGTTTTAGTCCTACACACGTGGGACACGCAGCTACGAAATATGTTACGTCCTTTTGCATCCCCGGCCACCATAATGTGCGAGAAATAAGATCCAATGTCCTCTTGGTGCTGAGATGTCCTGCAGATGTGGAAGAAGAACTCCACTCGAGAACCTTCTTACGGTGCAGAGAAGAATTGAAGAGATGGTCCTGAGGTGGTGAGACGCCGGGAGGAATAAGGCTTTGTTGGCGGACAATCTCTTTGAGAGCTCTGAATGAAGTGGCTGAAAGAATGCATTTAGGAGACAGGATGGGCTTTTGCTGATCCTCAGATTTGTCGTCCAGAGAGAATTGACGAGATAAGACATCAGCTTTGACATTTTTAGATCCAGGGAGATAGGAAATTATGAAATAAAATTTGGAGAAAAATAGCGACCATCTGGCTTGACGGGCTCCCAGGCGACGTGCTCCTTCAATGTAAAGCAAGTTCTTATGATCCGTGAGGATATTTATCGGATCTTCGGTATCCTCTAGAAGATGTCTCCATTCTTCGAGAGCTAATTTCATGGCCAGGAGTTCCCGATTCCAGACATCATAGTTTCATTCAGCCAGAGATTTTGTTTCCGAAAAGAAAGCACAAGGATGCAACCTGGATAAAGGATTCTTTCTCTGGGACAGAACAGCGCCTACACCAACGTCAGAAGCATCAACTTCAAGAGTAAAAGGAAGTTTAGGATCAGGATGAATGAGAACAGGAGCGGACACGAAGGCCTTCTTGAGAAGTGTGAATGATAGAAGGGCAGCAGTAGGCCAGGAAGCAGAGTCCGCACCTATCTTGGTTAATTCCGTAAGTGGGGCCACGCTAGAAGAAGTTTTTTGAATGAACCTGCGATAATAATTAGAGAATCCAAGAAATCGCTGTACTGCTTTAAGAGTAGTCAGTTGTTGCCAATCCAAGACTGCTTTGACCTTGGCAGGATCCATGGCAGTTTGGCAAAAAGTCTGTTTTCGCGTAGGCGAAGAAGCACTTGCTTTACATGAGTAATGTGCTCTTGTATGGATTTAGATAAGATTCAAATGTCATCGAGATAAATGATTACAAAGGAGTTGAGAAGGTCCCTGAAAACTTCATTTCCGAAATCCAGAAACACGGCTGGGGCATTGCACAGACCAAAAGGCATGACCAATTACTCATAATGTCCATCTCTGGTATTGAAAGTGGTCTTCCATTCGTCACCCTGACGGATCCTAACAAGATTCTAGGCACCTTGTAAATCCAATTTAGAAAAAATGTTAGCTCCTTGTAATCGATCAAACAGTTGAGAAATGAGGGGTAAGGGATAGCGATTTCTAACGGTGATTTTGTTGAGGGCCCGGTAGTCTATGCAAGGGCGTAAGGTTCCGTCCTTCTTCTTCACGAAGAAAAACCCAGCGCCCGCAGGAGAGGTGGACTTACGTATAAATCCCTTCTGTAAGTTCTCTGCAATATAATCTTTCATTGCCTTGGTTTCTGGTATAGACAACGGGTAAGAGGTCCCTCTGGGTGGTGTGGTACCTGGAAGCAGATCAATGGGACAATCGAACGGACGATGAGGGGGAAGAGCCTCAGATTTGACTTTATCGAAAACGTCCTGGAACTCAGCATACTCTTCTGGGAATTGTACCCTCTCCTTCTCCTCGGACACGGTGGTACCCCCAATACTACTTGCTTCGAGGATGCAGTTCTTATTGCAGAAGGAACTCCATTGAATGGGTTGCTTGTTGAGCCAATCCACCCGAGGGTTATGAATCTGTAACCAGGGCAGACCGAGGATCACGCTAATGGAAGGAGTGTGAATAACGTTGAATTGAATCTTTTCCAGGTGTTTATTCTCAATCTTGAGCTGAAGTACCTCTGTCTCCAAGGAGATAAAAGCTGGCTGAAGAGGTCTTCCATCTATGGCTTCAAGAGCAATGGGCTTCCTTCTGCGCCAGATGGCGTTCTGCGAATGCTTGATCTATGAAGTTTCCTCCTGAACCTGAATCAAGGAAAGCAAGCGTAGATACTTGGAAGCCCTCCCCAGAGAGAGTGATGGGGATAAGAATGCGAGAAGGGTTGTCAGCAGAAATGGGGGAAAGAGAAAGCGTTCCCAATGAGACTCCCTCGGGTCTCATGGGAACTTTGCGTTTCCCGACTTTTGGGGACAAAAATATGCAAAATGTCCAGAAGTACCGCAGTAATGGCATAAACCGGCATTCTTGTGTCGTAATTTCTCAGATTTGGAAAGACTAGTACCCCCTAATTGCATAGGTTCGGAAGTATCCGGGAGTGGAGTTTCAGCTTGGCTCACCTGACCGGTAGTGATCCGGGAAGGCGTGACACGCTGCTGCACCCTCTCTGATCTCCTTTCCTACAGGCGACGATCCACCTTGAGGCAGACGGCGATAAGTTCTTCCAGGTCAATAGGACGGTCGTAAGTTGCCAGCTCATCCTTTAAAGCGTCTGATAACCCTTGCCAAAAAGCCGCGGACAGGTCTTCGTCGTTCCAGTCGGTCTCTGCAGCTATAGTCCTAAACTCGAGTGCGTATCTAGCAACAGGACGATACTATAACGCATTGCTCACCACAAAAGAAGCGCGACCGCGGGCTGAGGTAGGGAATTGAGTAACGCCAACTCACAGCCACGCGGGCACGCCTAGGATGTAGATTGGTCATGCAAGCCAGGTCAGGGTTAGAGATGTGAGAATAGTAGATTGTACTTGCCAAGTCAGGAGAGGAGAGTTGCGGATCGTCAGGGTGCGTAGCCAAGTTCAGGATTGGAGAGTAGCGGATCGTCGGGGTATAGCCAGGTTCAGGATAGGAGAGTAGTGGATCATCGGAGTACTTAGCCAAGGTCAGGACTGGAGACAGGAGAATGGTCGTTCGTAGCCGGATCAGGAGAGGAGAGGTGAGGAGTCCAAAAGATAAGCAGGGTCAGGCATCAAGAGTTTAACAGGCAAGGCAAGGTCACAGGAACTGAATGCAGCAAGGCAAGGCATCACACTAGACTATGCTCAGCAATGAGAGTCAGAAACAGGAAGGCATATAAAGGGAGATCCTTCAATAGAAACCAGAATAGAACCAGGAAGCGGAATCCTATTGGCTGCTGGTGCACGCAGGTGTACCCTATGATGCAGCCTGATTAGGAACGGGGGCAGGACTGATCGCGCGCCGACCCACGTGCGTTACGGAGGTCAGGGGGCGGAGCCCAGAACGTACGTCACTCCTGCGCCGGTCCTGTCCGTCACCAGAGTAGGGGCGGAGCTTGAGACACGTGTCAGCAGGGAGGCTGGACAAGCGCACCCTACGCGCACTGGAGCGGGTGGCGTTGTCAGAGCAAAGAGTCAGACCACGCAATATCCGCGTGCGTGTAACTGGACCAAGAGATTGCGCATCCTGGATGTCTGTCGCAGAAGGGCCTTTAAGGTGAGGAGACGGTCTGCGGCCACCAGGATGGCGATTCCTCACACATATCCCCTCTTAGACAAACCTTTTCTAATGTTAACAAGTCTTTTAGCAAGCCTCTTCCCATAATGTAAGTCAAATTTAATATCCCCTCTATTTATTAAATTATCCCCACTTTTTCTAGTTCGATAATGTCTTTTTTTATGAGTGGTGCCCAAAACTGTACATCTATATGTATTAAATCTTATCTGTCCTTTACATGTTCATATTCATATTCAAGATGTGATCTTTCTAATGCTTTATAGAGGGGCATAATTATATTTACTTTCCTTCCATCCATTCATCCCCTGGTTGATGAAAGATAAGAAAGATCTTGTTTGCCTTTGCAGCTACATGACATTGGGCCCTATAATTTCCCCTATTTATAATAATAATAATAATAGTTTGTTCTTGTATAGCCCTGCTATTTTTTACGTAGTGCATTTTGCAGACACAGTCTCTTCCCCTGTAGAGGTTACAATCTATTTTTTCGGTGCCCAAGGCACAGGAAGATAAGGTGATTTGCCCAAGGTCAGAAGGAGCCGACACCAGGAATTGAACCTGGTTCCCCTGCTTCAAACTCAGTGCCAGTCAGTGTCTTTACTCACTGAGCCACTACTCCTTCTATTTAATTTCTGTCACCTGTTTACTCTTGTTTCCCAAATGCATAACTTTACATCTATATGTATTAAATCTTATCTGTCCTTTACATGCTCAAATTTCCTCTTTATCCATGTCCTTCTGGAGAGAAATTGCTTGCTTCTCTTTTTTTTACTACTTTACACAATTTAGTGTCAACCTCAAGACCATTAATCAACAAGTTAGAAAACAGGAGTCCAAGTACCGATCCTTGAGGTACTCCACTCACAACATTAGTACAATCTGAACAGGTTTCATTTATGAAAACTCTCTGTTGTTTATCCTTCAGGTGAACTAGGATGTGTATTAGATCCGTGTGGATTTGTGGATCCGGAGGTCCTATCATAGCACTCCTCATAGGATCATTCGTGCATCATTTCTTGATTTTAACACCCATTATTTTAATACTCATTTTGTAAATAAAGCCTATTCAATTTATCACTAATCAATCAGACTGGAGGCAGAGTGCCCAATTTGGGTTCCTTTTTCTTGTTGAGGTTGTCTATCCTTCAACAGTTATCAATCCAGGTGCATATATTTTCACTGAGTCCAATTTCCTTTATTTTGTACACAAATAGTTTATCTCTGCACCATCACTATTTCTGTCATTATTAGTAGATTTTCAGTTGGGCGCTACAGTCTTTTGTAGCTGGTCTTAAAATATGATAATGAAGTCTTATTCACGCAATTGGCAAAGCATAATTTTCACATCTTTCACAATCCATAATAATTATGTCTGTCTAATGTTTGATTTAATTGCATCAGCATATGCCCTTAAACATGACTTTTAGAGGACTGAGGTCTGCAACAACTGGGCAAGGAACGTTTTCAGCAGAATGAGAAAAGAAATAAGCTGCAGAGTGTAAATGAAAACTCAAATTCAACAGAGAGGAAAATGTGAATAAATAATAATACATTATTTCCCTGCTCCCTTGTCTTGCTCTATTCATAAGAATAACAAGCATTACCAGGTAACGCCTGTGCATTGTTAGAATAAAAATTATAGACATAGCTTCAGAAAATATATGTTGCAAATGCCAGGATTTTATGTGTTATCTGATTATCATCTGGTCCCTATAGGAACTTAATTAAAAAGTGTTCTGGAATTAAGACAAAATGTTAATTTAACTCTAAATTGGATGCCAATAAAAGACAGGTGCTATTTAACGTGTGTACCCCATGTTCAGGTCATTTAAATAAATTAGGATTAGATACACTTTGCATGTTGATTCATTAGGTTAAAAACTCCCATGCAAACTGTGTTTTGAAACTATTTTTGGCTAACTATATACTACTAGTGCCTTACCTAGCAAACCAGCCATTTCCATCCATGCAATCAGTTGTGCTACTGTCATTGGTCAACTCAAAATGTGTATTACAATTGTATCATTTCTAGTCTTTTATCTAAACTACCAATATCTATGCATACCGTAAATCAATTTGATTATGGTATTACAGGTCAACACAATTTATTGAACAACATAGAAATATTAAATCATGAACAAACAAAATCTTTATTGACATAACATTTACATATAAGAAAAAAAAGCTGAAAATGCTATCAGAGTTAAATAATCATCCAATTTTACAAAAGAGTCAATGTTAAAAAATCTGTTTCTTTCTCTGGCCATTTGTTTAACTCAATACCATCCTGTACCACTCCATGGCCTCTGTAAAAGATTTACATCTTCCAAACTTCAAGACACAAGTTAATATCACAAAAACAGATTTTTATTACAGTTAAGATACAACCATTGATCATAGATAAACAATATACCAATTTGAAAACAATAAATCTATTTATAAATGTATAACCCTAAAATTTTCAGTAAATTCTAGCCCCAAAGTGAACCAGTGGCACAAATAAACGTAATGGGTTAAGTATTTGTGTTTGATGCCTTAAAAAAAAAAATCAGATGTAGAAGCATCTTGAAAATATGTTACTCTGGATTAGTTTGTTCCCATGACTACAGAACACTTTGAATTCTTCCTGTTCTTTATATTATGTATTTTGTGTGATGTCACTGTGTTGAGCAGAAAGCACCTTCCACCCCCTTCATAAACATATTTCCCTATCTTGTTCTACTGCTTGGTCCATTTTTACTATGGGTGTACATTATCCTGATAGCATGTTATATAATTTACTCTGATACCTTTCCATGCTAAAGTATCATATTATCCAACTCGTGATGAGTTTTGATAATCAAATATTTAAAAGATTCATATTAATAACTAAATTATATGGGACTAAGTGGTTTGATACTTTTTCTATATTTGATCTGATATATATATATATATATATATATATATATATATATATATATATATATATATAATATATATATATATATGAGAGAAAAAGAGAAAAAAACAGGCGCACACCTAGTGCATTAAAGTAAAACAATGATTTTATGGAACATTAAAAAACAGACAAATGCCCACTCACAAATCAAACGGAAATAACGAGCAGTTATGAGATTGGCCCTCATAAGCCTCTGGTAGCGTCTGGAACAGCAATGGAGTCTTCTCCTACACACGTGTTGCGCAGTCTCCTTCACCGGAAATGACGTCCTCCCGGCGTGTGCCCCGCAACAGGAAATCCCTCCGGGAGCCACAGACTTTGCCTACTTCGTTCTGGCTGCTGCACCACCAGGAATAGTGGAGATCTGCCCGTTCCTTCTGGTCTGGCTTGCCGCTCTCAATACTGCATCCGCAATGCACTGAGTTCAGTGGGAAAGTGCCTCCTCCGTCTCAGCCACGCCCTACGCGTTTCGTCATCAGGATGACTTCATCAGGGGCTCCCATTGGCTGTAACCCCACAGTACTTATAGACAAGTTAATTTGCATACATGATTGAAAGATACCTATTAAAACGTTGATTACATGATTTTGAACCTTTCATAGATGTGATGTTTCCTTATTACATAGATTACTATAGAAAGGTTATGAGGACACCACTGTTCTTGCAAAAGATGAAACATAGCTCATTTATATGGAATTCTTAGTTTTACTATACTGCAATGGATAGTCAAAAAAAATAAAAAAATTAAAAAAAAAAAAATTGAAAAAAGGGATGGGATATGTTGCAATATATAAATTAAACTAATACTTAAATTGGGATAGCACATATGATATCCAAAGGGGGTTAATCATTATTTCAGATAGTGCATTACTATTGAAAACAAATAAATAAGTACAAACATTAGTGAAGTTCTACAAAGTTTAATATAGTTAATGATTTTAAATTTTTAATTCAAAATTTCAAGAGTTGGAGAATGTAGGCGAAAGTGAATACAAGACTACCCAATTGTCCCACTTAGTAGTTAGTATATTGTATATGTACAAATATATACCTGTTATTATCCTTAATAGAAAAGATGAGTATCAACGAATATTGCTGGAGTCAGAAGAACAGCAAAAGTAGTTGTTAGCAAGGACTGATGAAATGTCAAAACGATATGTAGTGAAAATTATATGTATTATGATACAAGTGTGGGATGTGTAGGCAATTAAATGATTATGAATAATGATGTATATATATGTGATAGTATAACTGTATTTTATATTGAGTGAAAAATTTAAATTAAGTGAATGAAATAGATTGTGGAAATATTCCCTGAATAATAACTAAAAAGTATAAATGTGTATGTAAAGAGAAAATACTAATATTTAAATTTATTTATATGTGAATAAATGCAAAGATATATAAATATATGAAAAGGCAGGACCGGCCCGCGGACCCGAACAGATACATCTTCAGTAAATCACAATAAAATGTATAGTACACCAGGATAGAAATCTATAAAGGAAAAGCATTTACAGACCTGACATGTCACTATAGTTCAGAGGGAGTGCTGCCTGAGCACTCAAACCAGACCTCCGAAGGATCACCCACTTTGAGTGATCACACTATAGTGCTAATGTCAATATGGTCATTGTGTCCCTTTGGGTGTAATGTATCCAAAATGTACATCCAGTAAGTCTCCCTCATACATAATCTTTTGAAACGATCCCCACCCATAAAGGTAGGAGGAATATACTCGATGCCCATAACTCGTAGGGACCTAGGATCTTTTGAGTGTTCGTTACAGTAATGGCGGGAGAGGTTGTGGGTTTCACACCCATTTATTATGTTTCTTCGATGCTCTAAGAATCTCGTGCTTAGGGCTCTTGATGTGCGGCCTACATATTGTAGACCGCACTCACATGATATTAGGTAGATGACGTATTCAGTGAGACAATTGATGTACTCTACTATATCATGTGAGGTGCCGTTGGAGAATGATTTAAATTTATTTGTTCTGATCAAATGTTTGCACGTAAGGCATCTATTTCATTCACTTAATTTAAATTTTTCACTCAATATAAAATACAGTTATACTATCACATATATATACATCATTATTCATAATGATTTAATTGCCTACACATCCCACACTTGTATCATAATACATATCATTTTCACTACATATCGTTTTGACATTTCATCAGTCCTTGCTAACAACTACTTTTGCTGTTCTTCTGACTCCAGCAATATTCGTTGATACTCATCTTTTCTATTAAGGATAATAACAGGTATATATTTGTACATATACAATATACTAACTACTAAGTGGGACAATTGGGTAATCTTGTATTCACTTCGCCTACATTCTCCAACTCTTGAAATTTTGAATTAAAAATTTAAAATCATTAACTATATTAAACTTTGTAGTACTTCACTAATGTTTGTACTTATTTATTTGTTTTCAATAGTAATGCACTATCTGAAATAATGATTAACCCCCTTTGGATATCATATGTGCTATCCCAATTTAAGTATTAGAAAAGGTGGAGAGTGAACCCCAAGTGTCCTGCGCTCTAACTGGTGCAAATTCTTGTTTGTGTTGAAGGTATGCAGCCTCTATATATAGAAATGTAGGCAATGATGTTGCAGATTAAAGGAATGAATGGATAAAGTCCAGAAGGGGGGGGGGGAGGTATGGTTGCTATGAAGCCACGGTGGGGGGGCCGATTAGCAGAATATAGATAGAGGCAGGAGAAGAAGCCCTGATGGGAGCCTCTCTCATGAACTCACGGCAGTCTATATCTGCTGCCCTTACCCGACCTGGTCACCTCGCCGCTCGTTTCTCATCGCTGTCCCCGCTTCAACGAATATCCCACAGGGTGGATGTCGTCTAGCAGCCTCTCAGGGACAGGATGGTCTCTCTGTAATGTGCAGCACCGTGAAATAAAGCTGATTTTATTGTATCCTGACTGAGCTCCGTTTCTGCAGTGACCGCCACCTTTCTACACTACAATTTAAGTATTAGTTTAATTTATATATTGCAACATATCCCATCCCTTTTTTCAATTTTTTTTTTTTTGTATTTTTTTTTTTTGACTATCCATTGCAGTATAGTAAAACTAAGAATTCCATATAAATGAGCTATGTTTCATCTTTTGCAAGAACAGTGGTGTCCTCATAACCTTTCTATAGTAATCTATGTAATAAGGAAACATCACATCTATGAAAGGTTCAAAATCATGTAATCAACGTTTTAATAGGTATCTTTCAATCATGTATGCAAATTAACTTGTCTATAAGTACTGTGGGGTTACAGCCAATGGGAGCCCCTGATGAAGTCATCCTGATGACGAAACGCGTAGGGCGTGGCTGAGACGGAGGAGGCACTTTCCCACTGAACTCAGTGCATTGCGGATGCAGTATTGAGAGCGGCAAGCCAGACCAGAAGGAACGGGCAGATCTCCACTATTCCTGGTGGTGCAGCAGCCAGAACGAAGTAGGCAAAGTCTGTGGCTCCCGGAGGGATTTCCTGTTGCGGGGCACACGCCGGGAGGACGTCATTTCCGGTGAAGGAGACTGCGCAACACGTGTGTAGGAGAAGACTCCATTGCTGTTCCAGACGCTACCAGAGGCTTATGAGGGCCAATCTCATAACTGCTCGTTATTTCCGTTTGATTTGTGAGTGGGCATTTGTCTGTTTTTTAATGTTCCATAAAATCATTGTTTTACTTTAATGCACTAGGTGTGCGCCTGTTTTTTTCTCTTTTTCTCTCATACAGTAGGTATTTCCAAGGGAGTTGTGATCCCTTTCAAACGGGCTGCCTGTACCTGGATGCAATTTATTGGAACAGGACTCTATGTTTTTTAAGGTTTTTGTTTTGGTATCTACATTAAAAAAAAAAAAATTTTTATATACATTTTTTTAATATATTTTTTAAAACAAAATTTTTTTATAGCATTTTTTCATTAAAGCTTTTTATATTATATGTATTATACCTAGCAACATAGGATCCACTTTTTACTATTTACCCCCCCTTGGCCACCCCATTGGTTGTATCAAAACAGTAACATACTCACTCACAGTTAGGCAGGTTGTTATAATAGGCGCTCCTTAATATTTTTGTTTTGTTCTGTTATATATATATATATATATATATGTAGCCCTGGCTTGTCTGGCTATCCTTCTGCCCCTACTTTCACGTAAATCCTGGTAGCTGCTGGCTGTCAGGCCCCCATCTTGGGTTTATTCATCCTCATGCAGCTTTCTTGAGTGGCAGGAGTGGAGGTGGGACTTGGCCTGTGATTACCCAATCCTGGGTACAGACCTGGTGCCCTCCCCTTCTGCACTAAGGAAGAGGGAGCTCTAAATTGTAGTCAGTCTGAGTCTCTCCCTCTTGGGATTGAGACGTTACCTTCAGCCCCTCAGGGGGCTGATGAGAAATACCAGGCCTCAAGTCTGGTAGCTGGCCTAGGTACCATCAAGAAGCTGGGATCTGACACAGAAGAAATATATTCTCTGTATTAACATCTGCAGTGGATATGAATAAAGAAGGTCCTGTTTTATTGACTCCCTGTCTAAGTCTAAAGTCTATTTGGGTGTGGGGGGGGGGGGGGTGCAGTATGCATGATGTGTTCCACTGTGGGGACTGTCTCCAGCTATGATGGAGCCTGCGGTGGATGGAGGCGCTCGCACTAAGAAAAGAATGAAGCCCGAGATATCTAAAAAGCCTGTCCTGTTATCTCCACTCCATCGTGGACCTTCAGATCTCCTGCTGCCTACAGGTAACATGCAGCAACTCACACCTGGTGGCCAGCAATCTCCCATGGCGGGGGGGGGTTTAAGCAGCGCTACATGTAAATATATATATATATTATATATATATATATATTTATATTGTTTATTAATTGTAAAAGCAGATGAATACTATTTATTACATTTTCATCCATTGAAAATGCACTGTCTTAAGTTATAATGATCCGTGGAATGTGTACTAAATAGATCAGCCCATTGCAATCTTATAAAGATCTATTAGCTTCTATATATTATAAATATATGAATCATTAATCATTTTTTTCTTGTCAATTAATTTAGATTTCCCTGTTCTTTTATTTCCCTTCCTTTACAGACATTTATTTTCTATTTTACTGCATAACATTACGCGAAACAGGGTATAAAAGCTAAAATTGGTTATTTGACAGATGGATTTTAATTTACTTAATTAAAATAATACTACTGTACGTAGATAAGTAAATTGAGGATACGGCCTACAGTCTTTGGTTTACATACATTTGTGAATAATGTTGTAATATTGGTTTTGGGAGCAACAAAAATGGCTGTTAAATACATTGCATAACAGGATCCAGGCCATAAAGCAGAAACACATAAAACAGAATATATTCCCAATGATGATGTGATCAGAAGTACATTTGAATCAAAATGATAACTCAAAGGCACAGAGAAGACAGTTCCTTCTGCAAAGAAGCAAGTGTTCATTGGAATGAGAATCAAATGGTGAAAGACACACAAAACAAATGCCTTTAAACCCTTATTTCATAAACTTGGAAGAAAAAATGCAGTACTACAATAATACAAAAGAGAACTCCCAACAGATTACACAAAAGTCTGTGTTAGAAAAAAAAATATATAACAGCATAGGGCTGGGAATAAAAAGTACATGGGAGAGACCGTGAATGAAATGTATATAGGAGAAGACAAACATATGTCAGGAGTTAGCAAAGATTTAACCAGCTACCAACATGAAAAGCCATACTTCAGTCACAGGTCATATTGAGAATGAAAACAGAGCAAAAGCTATTAACCAGTGAGAAATATCTTGTAATATTCCCAGGACAAAGATCATTGGAATAGAACAAGGCATGCACATATCTTTGTAAAGTATGCTTAGAATGAACTGGAAAGATTGGATGTATGTTCACGGTCACGGTCATATTTTCTGAAAACATTTGCATTTCAAATAATACTGCTGCTGTAGAATGCACCATTATTTTGCATGAATTCCCATGGGGTATAAAACCATTTTCTATACTGTAGGTTTGATAGATAATCTCTCTTCAGTTTCCAAATAGTTAAAGCTATCCAACTCAATATGCCACTTTGTCCTGCAACGTAATTACAACAAACAACACTGCAAAATGCTCCAAGAACTAGACTAGCTATCTCTTGAATCCAGGTGAAAGGCACATTTTTCCTCTCTTGCCTTAAAAATAGTTTCTGGGCAAGCTACTCGGCTATCTGAAAAGTTCCTCGCACATGTATGTAGCATTTATCACCTAAGACCTGACTCCAAAACACTGTTTACAGTCCCAAGGTTCAACAGAGAATCCTACTTCTATTACCATGCACCTCACCACTGGAACAACCTTCCAGAGACACTAAAATCTGCCTTCAGTTTAAGTTCTCCCATTTGAATCTTGTCTGGAACTGTTAAATATGTCTATAACATATATTGTCCCTAACTGTCCATGGTAAATTCCGGGCATTATTGAAATCCCTGCTCTCTGATTGTTTACACTTCCGGGCATTATTCATTCAGTAACGGCCCAGAATGTTTGTAACCTTGCCAAGTTTTTATTTCCATTTACTGTATTTATCAGCTTTCAATTGTTAGAGCAGCTCTCAGACAGGGGAGGTGATTGGACAGGAGTCCGCAGCAAGCCAGTGACTCCTCCCTGTCCCTCTGTGCAGCGAGCTCCGCCAAGGACACAGTGAGGAGGGAGAGTTTGTATTTGTGTGTGTAGCAGCCCTTGACTGTGCCATCCACCGCCTCTCTGCCGCCCTCCTGCTCCTTTTGGAATCTCAGCATCAAATGACACTGCAAACATCACCAACGTGACGTCGCATGGTGGTGCATTGAAATGGACACGCAACAAAATTACGTCATTTGTAGTTGTCACGTGTGAAGTCACATTGGAGATGTCCGCAGCATCATTTGGGATTCCAAAGGAGCAGGAGTGTGGCAGAATGAAGGTGGCCGACACAGGCAAGTACCTTCCCATTAGGTCCGATAGGCCCGAGAGTGTGGCAAAACTATATGGGGGCAGAAGATTTTGCCATCTCCAAATTTTGCCGCCTTAGGCTCGGGCCAAATTGGCCTAATGGGAAATCTGATACTGTGGAGCCTATTCACTAAACAGTGATATGTGGTTTAATGCAAGATAAATCCCTTACAGCGCCATACTGCCTGCTTTGCTATTCAATAAACAGTGATAACAGTGCATTATCACGCTTTAATGGCTTTTTACTGACCTTTAACAGCCTGAGGCAAAAAAGTCATCCGCCAAGCCAAAAAAAGTGTAAAATCACTTTTTTTGCCAGTAAATGCTATTCACTAAAGAGTGATAAGCTTATCAAACTTTAAAATCTTGCAATATTTTGTCGCCAGCTAAAGGTTGAAGATTTTGCAAGATGAATAAAAGCCTTTTTTTTTGCACAGGATTGATACCAGGGGCCGACGGGACTCCCCGGAGACCCTCAGGGACCCCTGCATGTCTCTGGGGGGTCCCCATAGGTGTCGAGGGGGTCCACAATGACATCACATCCTTTCCCAAAATGGACTCTGTCACATGGTTTACTACAACAAATCAGATTGGGGATATACCATGTGAGGCCTCACATAGTATTTCTCACAATCCGATTGGTTGGAATAACATATGATGGCAGCCCTCTTGTTTTTGGTGATGTCATCTTAAAGGGAGGGAAGCACAGCCTTTCTGATTGGCTGGCTTCCCTCCCTTTACATGAAGGCATATCCTTAAAAAAAAAAAAAGAGATTATGTCACATGGTACGCCATCCAATAGGATTGGAGGTATGTCATTTGACAGACAAATGTGATGTCACAGGCCTTATATAAGGCATGTCTTGTCTCATTTGACCTCAAGAAGACAAGGGAACACATCTCCCCACCAATTGGTTTACAAATACAAAAGAGAAGAGAGAGGAGAGAAGAAAGAACAGAAGGATAGAACTTACCTGAAGCTGAGGATCAGCTTCCAGATGCATTGGGAATCGGAGGGCGAAGACATCTAAAGGTAAGAAAAACATTGAATGTATGTCATTTTTATTTTTCAGGTATTTTGATAGTATTTTTTAATTAACATTTTTTTTAGTGCACATTGACTGCCAATGTATTTATCTATGCCCCTTTAGCGCTATGGATAAATACAGTGACAAGCAATGCACTTTTTGGCAAATGGTTGTTTTTATTTCTTTGATATGTATATTTGTTGGTTGTTTTGTATAATTCTTGTGTTTTTAGTTGACTTTTTTAAATTCTTGTTTATTTTTGGTATTTTGTTTGTTTAATTGCTGTTTATTTTTTGGTGTTTGTTTGTTTTAATTCTTGGGTTTTTTGGGTGTTTGCTTTTTTAAATTCTGTTAATTTTTTGGTGTTTGCTTCATTTATGTAAGGATCGGGGAGTCACGGCGCCCTCGGCACGCTCCCCACTCGCCTATGCTCCTTGCGCCAGGCAACGCCGCTCCTTCGGGGACCACTCCGCGGGCGGCTCGTACACATGCACCCCGCTCCAGGCTTAATGCCTCTTCTTCCGGCTTGTGTCCTTACGCCGACAACGGGGGAGCGCGGCGGGCACACACAGGGCACGTTTGGCTCACACAGGTCCCGCCTCCTCAGAACTTGTCAGAAATCATCATCCCACCTGATCCCTGCTCCGGATCAACTAACCACAGTCCTTGCTGCTGACGCACCTTCACGCTGCAGGTTACTCATTGGTTACTCTCTCCTATTTATGCTCAGCTGCCCCACTATCAAATTGGCTGTGCATAATTCAATGTTCCATTGTGTTCATTGCTTCCTAGCCTTGCAGTCTTGTCTTGTCCTCTTGTTCGCAGCTCTGTTTTTGACCCAGCTTGTTTTGGACTCTGCTCTTCTGTACTCCTGACCCCGGCTATCTATGACAATCCGCACCTCTCCAACCCTTACCTTGGCACCCGTACAACAACTATTCTCCTCTCTCTAAACTGGACCCCAGCTAATAGTACCTGCAACGATCAGTACCTCTCCAACCCAGACCTCGGCAAGAAAATCAACTATCCGTACCTCTCCAACTCAGACCCGGCTACCCTGTCCAACCTACACTCCAGACGCAACCGCGAGGCTGTGGTTGGTGTTTATATCCATCCACACCTCGGCCCCGCATCACGCCTATTTATGGTGAGCACATCGTGACAGTATGGTCAGCCCTACAAACATGGACCCCGCTGAGGTGGGGTGAGTCTTGAGCACACACCCCAACATGTTCTCTAAAATGGAGAAATATCTAGAGCAGAACGACCGATGTATGGACTTGCTACAACAGAACCTTCTCTCTCTCTCTGTCCAGGCGCAAGTCCCTCTTCCTACTCCAGTTCTGTCGGATTCTACCACCCCTATGCCAACTCTTATGTCTGTGTCCATGACTTCTGGACCACGACTCCCGACACCCAACCGCTATGCTGGAGATCCGCATGGATGCTGAGGGTTCTTGAACCAATGCTTCATCCAGTTCAAGATCACGCCTTCTCACTTTCCTTCCCACAGATCCAAGGTGGCATATATTATTTCACTATTCACTGACCTTGTGCCTTTTTTTTCTAAAAGATTTTCTTCTGATGAGCAGAATTATGATGTAGGGAACCGGGAACTCCTGGCTATCAAGCTTGCTCTCTGTTAGGAATCTGATTTCTCAGCGCCGTCCGTGCAACACACAGACTACCCTCAAGGAGACTCAGGGTGCGCAGCGCAACCTCCGCTTACCTGCCTCACGGGCCGTCAGCTCCTCCGTCGCCACAGGGCTCCTCCCCTCGGCGGCCCCACCGCTCCTCCTCCTTCTCAGTGGCAGACGCGGGTCCGCCATCCCGCGCGCACACGTGTGTTCTCCAACGCTGGTCGCGTGCACACGCAGCTTACAGAGTGCACGCCCAGCATCCAATCTTCTACTTCCACTCCTGCTATAAGGCTCTTCCCCCATACACTGCACGGGTGTAATCAGAAAGCTACTAGTGCTCACCTGGGTTGTATCAGTCACACCTATACAGAGATGCTCCCTGCAGTCTTCCTGACCCGCCTCCATCCCTGATTGGTCAGCCCAGCCTTATCAAGCATCACTGAGCCCTCACTCATCGCTCGACATAGTCTCTGTATGGAAGTGTTTGGTGTAGTCTCGGTAACTACAGGTTTTGACACGGCTCATACGACTACCCCCTTTTGCTCTCGACTTCCATTCTCCTTGGACTACGTATTTTCTGGCATCCCACGATCACGGCTTGTACTTCAACCTTCCTCATATCTCCGCTCCCTGACCTCGGCAAGTCAATCACTATTCTACTCCTATACCCGGTACCGGCAAGTATTTTCTACGTTACTTACATCTGGCCTGGCAACGCTTAATACCACACTCCGGACACGCTCCCTTTGCTGCAGGTGCGTGTATTCCTACCTCCCCCTTCAGCACAGGGGACGGGTCTGGTCTGCGGGCAGCACCAGCGTAACACTGTTGAAGAATGGAGACATCTGTTGGAAGGTACGGAGAACCCTATCACCATCTTAACCGATCACAAAAATCTGCTCTATATAAAAGGCACTTGTCGCCTAGGGGCTTGATAAGCCCGCTGGTCGTTTTTCCCCCCGCTTCAATTATATTATTTCCTTTTTACTGGGTTCCAAAAATGTCTAAACTGATGCTCTTTTATGACAGTTTGTGGTTGACAATAAATCTAAGGATCATCTAGAGACAATTCTTCCTCCTAAGTACATTCTCTCTGCCAACACGTTAGACGTACTGGACAACATTCTACAAGACAAATCTCGTATCACAGAGGATCTTGAAGTCCCAGATGGCCGCTTTTTAATTTCACCACAATGCTGGAGAAAAGTTCTAGAATGGGGTCATTCCTCCAAATCATCTGGAAATCCAGGTACTAGAAGAACCACCGATCTTGTGGAACGGACCTTCTGGTGGCCCGGCATTCAAAGGGACATTAAAGAATTTGTCAATGCGTGCTCGAAGCAAGACTCCACGGAGCAAACCACCTGGACTCTTACATCCTCTCCCCATACCGGATTGTCCTTGGAACCATTTTCTATGGACTTTGTAGTAGAGATTCCTGTTTCCAAGGGGATGAACACCATTTATGTTGTTGTTGATCGCTTTTCCAAACAAACACTTCATTCCATTGAAAGGTCTTCCCAACTCATTCAAGTTAGCAGATATTTTTGTCAAGGAGATTTTTTGTCTGCATGGGGTACCACAGACCATCATCTCCAATCGGGGGTCTCAATTCATTTCAAGGTTTTGGCGTTCTTTTTCTCAAAGGATGGGTATCTCGTTACACTTTTCTTCAGGATATCATCCCCAAACCAACGGTCAGAGAGAACCAATCAGTCCTTGGAACAATACCTGCGTTGTTTCATCTCAGACACCCAGGAAACTGGATGGACCTTCTTCCCTGGGCTGAATTCGCACACAATAGTCTGCGCAGCGAGTCCACCCAAGAGTCACCTTTTTTCATAAACTATGGATTCCACCCATCCCGCCTTCCGATGTCCACATCTTCTTTTGAGTTATTGGCTGCGGATAACAGAATTCATCTTCTACAGGATTAATGGAAAGGGATCAAGGAGAATCTTAGGACCACAATGGCTACACAGAAACTCCAGGTGGACCGTCACCGGCGAAAGATCCAGGAATTTAGTTCAGGAGATATGGTATGGCTATCATCTAAAAACATACGCCTCATGGTGCCCATGCTCAAACTGGCACCTAGGTTCCTTGGACCCTATTTCGTAATAGAGAAGGTCAATCCGGTGGCATACCACCTACGTCTTCCTACGTCAATGAAGATCCCCTCTGTCTTTTACAGACGACACCACGACTATTCTAAAACTTGCCTTAAACTAGCCTGGTTACATTCTGGGTATGTACTGGGTATGTGCTGGGCTAGTTTAAGGCAAGTTTAAGGCATTTCTGCATTGCCTAATAACCCATAGGATTAACACAGTTTGAATGGGACTGGCAGGGACCCCCGCTGTTAATCTGATGGGCCATTAATCAATGCAGAAATGCTGGGGCTAGTTTCAGGAAAGTTTAAGGCATGTATCCAGAATGTAGCTGGATGTACCTGGGTCTTTTTGGCGATTGCCACTGGTTTGTGTTAGAATAGTCGCAGTCTCTGCTGTATGTCTCCCTACTGAAACCTGCTTTCCAGATCTCTTGCTTTCCTGATTCTTCCTCGCCTCCAGCTCCCCTCCTTATACAGGGGCAACAGGAATACGAAATTCAGTCCATTGTGGATACCAGGATCTTTAGAGGATCAATACAATATCTGGTCCACTGGAAGGGTTTTGGGCCAGAGGAACGGTCCTGGGTTCCTCACCACCATCTTCATGCTCCCAGACTCGTACAGGCTTTTCATCAGAAATATCCTCTCAAGCCTGCCTAGAGACGCCCGGAGATCACTCCTGAAGGGGGAGGGGTTAGGGGGGTTACTGTAAGGATTGGGGAGTCATGCCGCACTCAGTGCACTCCTCACTCACCTCCGCTCCCGCTCCCGGCTTCCCCGCTCCCGCTGCTGGTGGGGTTGCCGCTCCTTCAGGGACCACTCCGCGCATGCACCCCTTTCCAGGCTTAATGCTTCTTCCGGCTTGCGTCCTCGCACTGACTTCGGGAATGTGAGGCGCGCACGCAATGCATGTTTGGTGCACACAGGTCCCGCCTCCTCAGAACTTGGCAGGAATCATAATGCACCTGATCCCTGCTCTGGATTCACCAACCACAGTCCTTGCTGCTGATTCACCTTCACACTGCAGATTACTCATTGGTTACTCTCTCCTACTTATGCTCAGCTGCCACACTGGCAAATTGGCTGTGCATAATTCAATGTTGCGTTGTGTTCATTGTTTCCTAGCCTTGCAGTCTTGTCTTGTCCTCTTGTTCACAGATCTGTTATTGACCTGGCTTGTTTTGGACTCCGCTCTTCTGTACTCCTGACCCTGGCTATCTACGACAATCTGCATCTTTCCAACCCTGACATCAGCACCTGTACAACGACTATTTTCCTCTCTCCAACCCAGACCCCAGGTAATAGTACCTGCAACGATCCGTACCTCTCCAACCCAGACTTCGGCAAGTATATTGACTAACCGTACCTCTCCAACTCATACCCGGCTACCCTGACCAACCTACACTCCAGATGTGCCCACGTGGCTGTGGGTAGTGTTTATATCCATCCCCACCTCAGCCCCGAGGTCACTCCTTGTTTGTAGTGAGAACATCGTGACATTTTATCTCTATTTTTATTTAATGGTATTTGCTTTTTTTATTTCTGTTTTTTTGGTGTTTGGTTAATTTATTTCTGCTTTCTTTTTGGTGTTTCGTTAATTTAATTCTTGTGTTTCGTTTGGTGATTGGTTTGATTTAATTTGGTATTTTTGGTGGTTGTTTATTTTTAGGTTGCCCACCCATATTATATGGGCATGCTTTAACACTGTGCCAATCAATTGGTTTCTTTGCATTTATACTGTATTTTGTTTACAGTATGTCATGTGTTTTATTTTATGTCTGAATTTGTTAGCTTGCCCATTTATTGCTATAGTGGCAAAGCATGCCCATATTATAAGGGCATGCTTTACCACTGTGCCAATCAATGGGTAGTGGGGGTGGAGGGTGGGGGTAGTTGTCTTAGGGAGGGTGGTTAGGCCTTCCATGTGGGTCATGGCGGAGAGGGGTTAACCCCTTAATTACTATAGTGGTTACTAACCTGCTAAGGTGATTAAGGGGGAAGGGGCCATTAGATTGTATTTTTGATTGTTATGTTGCAGCCAACGAGGACACGGATGGTGATGAGGATGAGGACAGCCTTCATTCTGGCAGGGGTAAGTGCAAGTGTTATTTACTTATATGCTGGCTGGGTTATGTTTAATTTTAAATAGGAAAATGTACTATTATCCATATCTGGATAATAGTAATTTTGCCCTTTACCGTATTATATGTTTTAAGAGGGAGGGGAGAAGAGGGGGGGGGAGGGGCAGGGTTGTTGGAGGTACATGGAGTATATGGCTTGTGTATTGGTAGGTAGTAGGTATTTTAATATTTATTGGATGTAGAGGGTTTGGGTGAAGGGGTGTACTTGGCCAAGTGTGGGTGGTTAGGCCTACCAGGTGGGTCGTGGGGGGATAACCCCTTCCTTACAATAGCGGTTACCACCACTATGGTAATGAAGGGATTAACTCCTCCCACAACCTTCTCGATAGGCCTAACCACCCACCCTGGGCCAAGCACCCCCTTCACTCACCACCCTGTCCCCAATAAATCAGGTACTGTGCCATAACCCCTTCATTGCCTTAGCGGCTAGCCACTAAGGTAATGAAGCTGCTTTCATTTTATTTTCATACTAGTGTACCGGAGCAGGGGGTCTTCTGAGCAGAACCACATTGATTTTAGCCTCAGGGACCCCTACTTCCCGAGATATAGGCCCCATTATCGGGTGCCGATTCCCCCCGAAGAATTTAAATCCTCCGGTCACGTGACGCAGAGAACTTTAACATTGTGGGGATACCGGCACCCGTACCGGTACCTGCATAGTTTGTGTGTGTGTATAGAGCTGCAGTGTGTTTTGAGTGTGTGTGTGTGTTGAGCTGCAGAGGGGGTGTTTGTATGTACAAAGTGGGGCTGCAGAGTTTATGTGGAGGCTGCCCACTGTCTGTATTTATAGCGTGGGGGGCTGCAGTGTGTGTGTGTGTGTGTGTATATATATATATACTGCACCGACACACTTTATTCGAGCAAATACCCAGTATGTACCTGGCAGATACCTGGAATGCGCCGCTCCTCACCTCTGACAAGCCCCGTTGCGTTTGCCTTCCCAGCCTGGGTTCATGCCTGGCTGACGGGCGGCTGATCTGTTAAATGATGATTAGGATTTAATAGACTGCAATGCTTCGCGTGTCTACCATATGGCATAAATTCATGAATTGTAATGCAGTATATATATATATATACTGTGCAGTATTGCAGCCAGCGGGAATAAAATGCTTCAATCCCAGCTTAGAAAATACCTCAATGCACTCGGGCAGAAAACAGTCACAAACCTCAATACACCCGGGTATACCCGAATTCGTGGGACTAGCCAAGCTCGAATAAAGTGTGTCGCCAGTGTAGGTGGTTTAATGTATTTCCAATTTTATTTTATTAAAACAAATCTAGAAAACTATACAAAAGTATCTATATTATTTATGATAAAAAGCCTACATTTAGCCTACAATAGTAAAAATCCCTGCAGAATAGGGCATTTTTGGCCAGTAATGCCCTGTTCTTCAGGGATTATTACTTAAATACAATTTGATGTATTGTCATTGTAAGTCTGTGCCCGGGACATACTTGAAAATGAGAGGTAACTCCCAATGTACAGATGCAGCGGCCATTATTTTAGCACATCACAGCGCCGTTTTCGTGTGCGCTGCTGTACTCCACGCGGCATGAACGCGGCCAATCACCCCAGGCACATGTGTTTATCGCGGTTGCTTTGCTACAATTTCATGGGTTGTGTGCAATTAAATGCAATGAAATGAATGAATTGTAATGTGTACAGTACTGTGCTACTGTGCTACTGTGTCAATTTCAGGTGTTTAAAAGCCAAAACACTAAAATGCCATTTTCTGCACTTGCCTGCACTCGCGTCTTAAGGCGGTACGGTTAGAAGAAATCCCGCGCCATGACATGGGTTTTCCGAGGTATACACCGCGTGATTTGTTAAAATAATGGCTGCTGCATCTGTATTCTGTAATGGTAAAATATTTTATAAATAAAAAATAAAATTCATGCTGAATACTACTATTTTACTGTAGCATTATTTAGTTCTTTTTCTCTCTTGAAACATATAGGACAGAAGTATTAATATAATGCAGAACACTGGAAGCTCCTAAGAATCAGTCTGTGCGCAGTTTAAAGATAAGTATATACCTGTACAGCAGTAACAATCACAGATTGTTGAAACCACCACTGGAAGCTAATAATCTTTTCTAAATAGATTTAATGGATACAATGCAACAAACCCGATGTTTCAAACCCAAGGGGGACCTTCCTCAGGGGTGTCAAACACCATACTGTAAACCTAAGTATTTTTACCCAAAGAAAGACGCTAAGTGAAATGAGCTGGGATGCATAGAGGTAAGGGTCACTCAGTGTAGAAAAAAACCCTCATAAAAGTGGAACTGGGTGTCTGACATAAAGCAACATATCCATTAAAAAGAGCAGACATATAGAAAAAGAGAAATATATAGGTGCATGTATATTGATAATTTTTCATTTGCATCAATTTGTTCCATTGGCAAATGTATGTATCGAAATTTGTATTTGAGGTATCTGATTTTGATCTCATAAAAACATAATGGACACACTACAATACAGATCTAGTTAACGTTATTGCAACTATAAATATCGGCGTACACATCATGTACTGTAAAGATCCGACTGCCTGTTTTTGACTGCTTGCCATGGAAAATTTGTGACCATCTCGCAGTAACTTGTGAGATGGACCACAGCAGGGTGTAATTGCCCATCGTATTAACACAGCGGGGTCCCTGCATTTGAATGGGACTTGCAGCCCTGTTGGATTCATACAGTGTGAGTCCCGTTCAAATGCAGGACCCCCCCTGTGTTTATCTGATGGGCCATTATTCTGGCTAAAGAAATTAAAGAAATCTCGCAGCGTGCTGCAGAAATCTCGCAGCGTGCTGCAGAAATCTCGCAGCGTGGGATGGGTTTAAGTGCAAAATTCTCAAGACAAGCAGTCTAAAACTGGCTGTTGCAGCTGTAAGTCAAACTCATGAACAAAATAGTGCATTAGTATATCATGTTAATGGTTTCACAGTGTCTGACTCAAACCGATTGAAGTGCTTAATCACTCAGTCAAAAGGTAGCACTCTGAATCAGCAGTAATGTGCATGCGTTGTATTGTTAATGGCGGCCACTATGTAATCAGTACAGCATGTGATGTCATTTGTCCATACAGCTGTAGTATGCTGAGAGAAAGCAGTGGAGGAGCAAGTACAGTAGAGTATATTTCTATGCAGTGGTGACAAACAAATACAAGATTATTCAATGCTTGCATGACTTAACATGAATAATGTATGTTTACACTATTGAAAATTCTAGTACAATGAATATATCTAATGGATATACAAACCTACAGTATACAGTACTACTCACAGTATCCAAGCATGTTCGTGGTGGCCAAAAACCTGTCCAATCATTGACACGTCAGGCAGTTTTACAGGAGAGTACCTGAGCCTGCCCTCCCAATCGAAATGGATTTAGAAAAAAGCCAGGCATACATTGATAGTAGAGTTAATATTGAAGGAAAGTTTTAGGGTTATTTTCATGTGCTATTGTATATACCTGATCTTTTTAAATCTTTTAAAATCTTTTACATGTCTGTTCTTTTCAAAGTCTTCTCTTTGTTGATTGATTTTTCTTTTCTAACTTGATCAGTTTATGTAGTCTGTAACCCCAACCCTTCCTTCATTTTACCATACATTACTTTTTGGTGGGGGAGGTTGAATTAATTAATTTGTCATTGAATGACGCTCTCTTACTGTCATAAGGATCAATAAAAAGAAACATTGCACTTTTTTTGTACAGTAACGTTAGACTTTATTAAACAGAAGCAGCAAAATAAATAATTGTTTTGTAATAATTTGCTTTGTTATAAATACAGAGGTAGCAAGTCTTCGGTGCCACAGTCGCTCACAGTTTGCCCAATTAGAAAAGTATCCCTTTCTCGTATACAAGCCTATAGTATGTAACTGTTGCCCGGCCAATAAGAAAATTTTTAACGAAAATGTAGGAATGAATATTATAGAATTTCAGTAGATGCATGGGGGGTTTAAAATATGAACAGGGATGTAAATGAACAGAAGAGAGCGGCTCAGGCTTGTGCTTAACTGGAGCGTGGGGAAAAGATTGAAGATGTCATCTTTACTGATGAAGTCTTAGAGAGGTTCTCTTGAATAGTGTTCAGAAACCATAAACACCTTTCAATAAAGTCAAAGCATCCCCTGAAGGTGCATGTCTGGGGATCCATCTCATGCTGGGGAGTGCACTCTGTTATAATATTTGAAGGTACAGTACTGTACGCATACTGTACATTTTGCACTTAATTAACAAAGTTGAGAAGTACAATTTTCTACTATTCTGTAGCTTAACATGTAACTTTTTATTTTTCTCTCAGGCATTTTGTACATTCAGTATTTTCAGGATGTCATCATCACCCAGGCTTTAGCACCCTACATTACTGAATATTTCCAATCTGGTCACTGTTTAACAATGACCCTAAACACAGTGTAGGAGAGAACAATAAATTGGTCACGCACACCCCCGGAGTCCTCTAACATAAATCCCATAGAAATGGTTTGGACCTCTCCTAAACGATACATACAGTAGGTGCATTGACATGCCGTAATCTAAAAAGGAGCTTTTGATGGTTATTCCATCAATATTTGAGGGAATGCTCAACACAAACTTTATGTAATAATTACATTGACACTATATACTAAGTGATACCGTTTTTTGTTGAAAAGAATGGGAAGTTACTGCACTGTAGGTATTTTTTTAACCACTAAACAGTAATAATAGTTCCAGCACTCACTGACTAGTAGAATGAATCTCAAGAGTAGGCAATTGCCAAATCAAAAAAAGATATTTAATGTCAACACCAGTCAAATCCACAGAGCGATGTGACCAACACAAAAGAGTCTAAAATACATACTGCAAAAAAACATAGTATGCAAAAAACAGAATATCACACAATGGGAGGTGGGGGTGGGGTGGAGGAAGAAACAAGGGGGGGGGGGGCAAAAAATGGGGATAATCAGGGGGGCAACGTTTTGGGAACAAACCCCTTCCTCAGGCCTGTTCCCTCAGGACCCCAAAAGGGGACACAGAGGTACTTCCCTTCCCCAAAGCCCCAACACAATGAAACAGCAACCCTAGCAGATTAAGCACACAACGCACCTCTAAGTAATCAATCTAAGAGTATGACAAAGAAAAAATAGAGAGAATATAACTAGTGTGAAATCAGACCATAGGGTATAAGACATCTAGCATAATCATAAGCACTTCTCCTCTCCTGCTGCAAGGGTGACTGCTCATATTTTTTAACCACTCTTTTAATAAATGTTTCACTTTATTATATCAAGTCCTCTGGAGTGCCGTTATATTCTACCTTTTCTGGATGAACCACTTATACTACTGGCAGCAAAGGCACAGGTGCAAGGCGTGCACCCACAGCAGTATCCATGAAGTCACGTGAGTGCATCTTTCTCTTTCTACATGTAGTATATATGGAACAGTCTATGAAATTGCAATCTTGACATTTTGTTTACTGTGCATGTGTGCCTCTTCACTATTCCAGTGCAACTGTTTTCTGTATGTACATATATTTTGTTGTCTGTACACAGCTCTTAGCTGTGCGCATTAGACTAAAGGGGAAAGCAGCTTAGGCTATTTCTCTAAGTGGCAAGAAATTATTTGTTTGATGGGGGAGGGAGTAATGTGTTCTCATGTAGTACATTGTTTAATCAATGGTGCTTGAGATGTGGGCAATTAAGGGATGGAGAGGGTCTTGTAACCATCCTGCAGACTGCTGATTGAGGGAGGGAGAGGTACAACTATGGATGCCATTGTAATGTGCTATTTTGTATCATAGTTACATAGTAGATGAGGTTGAAAAAAGACATATGTCCAATGAGTTCCAGCTAAGTTAAATTTAAATGACAGATACTGATCCTACTTATCCTATATTTCTATCTACATTATTTTGATCCCAAAGAAGACAAACAAAAAACTCAAGTGAAACATTATACAATGATGTCTCATAAGGGGAAAAAAAAATTCCATCCTGACTCCAATAATAGTGTAAGGATGTGGTAGGAACTTCATATGTGTGTTCAGTTGGTGTTAGTACTCTGTTCAGTGAGAGGCCTGTGGAGTGTCTGCAACAGTGTTGCAGTGTGTCAGAGCAGAGTCAGACAGGCAGTGGCTGATGCAATAGCTGTGTGTCTGTGCAGATTAAGGCAGAGAGGCTCCGTGGAGAAACTACAACTCCCATGAGCTCCTGGGCAGTCACCTGATGTAAAGAACCAATCAGAAGGCTAGGATGATGGGAGCAGGAAAGGGAAGCATGGGGGAGAGACCACGCTAGTCAGAGGAGATCTGGACGGAGCTGAAGGAGGTAGTGTGAGTGCAGGGGGTCCGTGACCCACCTGCATAGGCCAGCTATCCCCTCAGGCCCATAGGAGCATCCCCTGAGTCACAGTAGGCTGCTGTACTGCAGGGACGTCCTGTAGTGGAAGTGATTGTCACCCTACTATACATTAGTTAGGGACAAAGCACAGAGTTGTGGCCGGTTGCAGTCATCTGGGACCAGACGGCTGGACACCGCGACATCTGGAGGTCAAGGGTCGGAGGCATCGGATCCTTTCTGAAGAGGTACCGGTCACCGCCGTGACCGGAAGGTATTGTAACAACAAGTGCACCAACACCGATCATCAGGCGCTGATCCCGCCTTAGGCTAAACTCTTTAGGGACACTAGCGAGTGGCTAGAGGACTGAGCCTATACCACCTAATACAATAGAAGGACAATACTCTATAAGAGCGTGGCTGAGCTACTATTGTACAGGACAATATTCCCTAGAGTTGTGGCCGAGCCACTATAGTATAAATACCGTAGCAGTTATAACGGTGTTAGGTATTGCTGCCAAGACAAGCATTATAGTATAAGAATATGTTATGTGTGATGTCATATAGACTATAAGGTATGATTGCATAGTAAAACTTGGTTGCACGCACTGTGGTGGTATGTTTCTTGCCCAGGGGAATCTTGCATAACGGGGATCCTGGGTAAGTGGAGGCGCTGTGCTAGAATAGTTACCCCAGGCTCCCAGCTAGCGGAGGCTCAGATCTCCTGGAGCTGCAGGTTGTGTACAGTGACCAGTAGTCCTTTTGGGAGGCGTCAGAAAAAGGGCTACAATAGCAATCAAATGTCTCTCTGGAGCAGCATCCCTCCCATGTTTACTTATTATCCCTGTATACCTTTCCTTTCTTAAAAGATGCCCAGTCCTTTTTTTGAAGATATCTATTGTAACTGCCACCACAGTTTATATGGGTAATCATTTTTCCATTTTAACTACCATTACTGTAAAGAACCAATTTCCTTTGCTGTTGGTGGTGACATCTGCTTTCCTCCAACTTTAAGGGATGCACCTGTGTCTTTTGTACTGCCCTTGTAATGAATAGTTCAATTGAAATACCCAAAATATATTTGTATATAGTTATATCCCCTCTTAGATGCCTGTATTCTAATGTAAACAAATCAAATGTATTTATTATTTGGTTGCTCTTTTCTGCACTTTTTATTGTTTCATCCTGTCTTTTTGGAGTGGTGCCCCAAACGGTTCTCTTTTTTCAAGGTGTGGTCTTACTTATGCTTTATTCAGTGGTATATTTATGCTTACTTCCTTTCCATCCATACCCTGTTTAATCCCTATCATCTTTTTATCCACTAGTATTATAACACATATTATCCCCTTTTATACAGTACCTATAGATAACTTTCTATTTGGCCAATAAGTTCTAATAAAGTCTTAAAACAGATGTAGTAAAATGTTCTGTCCCTGGGACAGTGACAAGGAGCGAGATTACAGCTGCATGAGCACTTTGTTCACCTCGGCTCATCCGCGGGTCGGCTGCATACCGACCAGGGTCAACCGGCAGAATTATTTGTGGGGCTTATTTATGTAATTGAAAAAAAAATGGGAGAACAAACCCCCTGCGATGCTAACCAGAAAATGTCCATGTATATAGATGTTCAAAGTGTAGCACATAAACAACTCTTGATCTTGCTAAATAGACAGCTTAAGTAACCCGTTTGAAACAATGTCCCACGAAGTCAACCACATAAAATACACCACTTTGTATGCATGTTCAACAGCCTTGCACGTCAGGTAGATCTTATATGAACTAGCAATGGTGTGCTTGTAACTTGATTGCTGTTGATATCAAAGCCCAAGACAAGTATATAAGCCTATGTAGATGTAATGGTTACTCACTCATTACGCCGTGGGACTCTGGGTGCTGTCAGCTTGCTCATACCAGGTAAGATCAATGTGAAAAAAAGGGGTTTGAACGGCGGTGCATCTGCCTTAGGAGGAATGTACAGACCGGACTGCTGTCTTCTCTGTACATAAAGATTTATTTAGAGCCACATTAAAAGTAGCAGGAGAAAACTCTCATGCGTTTCGTTCGGTCCACCGCACTTTTTCAAAGAGTAAAACACACTGACAAGTAAGTAACATAAATACCCATAATGCCTCTCTTTCCGTGACGTATCGGCACTTTAAACCAATGAGGAGAAAGCACAACCCACCGCTGTTAAATCAGTAACCTTCTCATAATCTAAACTGCAGGTGGTTGAATACAACACAGAGCGGAGAAATCATGGGCACAATTTAAAACAGAAAACACCATTAGATTAGGGAAAATACAATCACAAAACATGTGAAAACCCACATTATAGAAACAATATTAAATCATTGCATAGTCCTAAGTCTAACATTATACACATATTTATGTAATTGCAATTAAATATGTGTCCTGCATATGGTACGCTGAATATCTGTCCCTATGCTCGTGTATTTGCTGTCTACAATGACACACGAGTTTGTATACAATATGCTGTACAATGTGACAATGTCACTAGAAAAGGTCTAGAATGTCTTCAAACCCTTTATTATTATTAAGATCAGTCTGATTAATACGCCACCCTACAGAGCCCAGCCTGGGAGTTACAGCGGAAGTACAGGGACCAGATGGAGAGCGTCTGGGTGGTAGTTTTCCCTACCAGAATGTGTGTGTTAGAATTGGACCTACAGTACTCTAATAATTGCATAAAAAAATGTTTTGTGTATTTATTTACAAAAGATATATACAATATACTGTTGTATTTAAACTGCCTATTAGCTCCTATTACAAGGAGCAGGGACAGCCTATTTGGCATATCTATGGGACGAGGGCAATGACCTCTCGCAGTGGCTAGAGGAGGGGGAAAGCAATTATGAAGGGCCGGATGGGCACTGGTGGATTCTCTACACTGATCCAAAACCTGAAGGTGAACCACCACCTGAACTACAGGATTGACTCCTACAACTACAACTATGTTCATATGCGTTCCATAGAAAACGCATGCACACAGACACAGGAGTGAGCATAGTGTAATTCATGCATTTATTTCTTCTCTATTATTAATGTCACTATCTCATAATTATTTTACAGGTGAAACTTTATAAGAGACAGCCAGAAGAAGATATTGGTTGAAGAAGATTGTATTATTGTAAAAATATTGAGGAAAATTATTTATTGTAAATATAAAAAAAATAAAAAAATATCATACTTAAAAAAAACTTTAGTCATCAGAAGTTTTTTTCTATGGGAAAAAGTGGTGGGTTACATTGAAATGAATGGGATATCCTACCATATCATGAAACGAATGGGCATTATGCCCTACATGGGCATTTAGGTTAAAGACACACACTAGTACAGTAGTGATGCCTATCATTACTGCAGAGTACTATGGCAACCGTTAAACTTAGTTTTTCCAGCTGTGGTACAGTAATGAGCACGGATCCGCAACATGCAAATAATTGCCAGGGCTTTGCACTTGGTTTTGTGCGGCACTGAAAACAGTAAATCTTACTACATGTACAGTACATCTGTACAATATACTACTAATAGCAAACTTAATAACCCCATGCACTGCAATGACAAGCTGTACTAACTGCTATGGTAAACAAGTTGCTAATCCCTAGTTCTCCCCTCCTCCGAGGAGAACATGAACCCTTACACATGTATGCCGTATACTGTACATGAATTGGTTATTAACCGCTTCAGTGTCAGTGAGGCAATCAACACACTTTAAAAGAGAACATATTGTACAGTACATGTACTTGTTTAAAAGAGAAAAACAAGTATTAGATATATATTTTTTAATTATTTAAAGGGTTTGTGATAAATAAAAAAAATACAAGGCCGGCAACTCTTCCTAATATTAGAAGATAGCGTACTGTAAAATAGTTAACTTCTGTGAAGAAAACAAAATGTTAATTTTGCCACAGTACTGTACATATAATTTATTTATTTTTACAAGAAAATTGAAACTTTTTCATACCTAATATCACTAATGATACTAATCATATAAATCAGTTGTTATGGCTTAACAACTGATTTCCTTTAAAGTTAATCACATGGATATTCATTTTGATTCCAGTTATATTGACATTAAGAGAAAAGGACATACTACAGCGGATTATTAATAGCACAGTTTACAGATTTCAAATAAGACAAATCAGAAAAAGGAGAGGCTTTTCAGGATAATTTATTGTTGGCCTTGTTCCTTAAAATAATAAAACATCTGCCGTGTCAAATTCCTGTTTCAATGCTTGTTTTATTTGTATAGGTTTAATGTCAGCAGATGTAAAGGTGCTAAATCTGTTACTCACACATTCAGTTGCAATCTTCTAATTTTCCTGCATGCCCATCTCTATCTTTTTATCCAAATGTCTCTGCTAATTTACAGTATGTACTGCACCGACACACTTTATTCGAGCAAATACCCAGTATGTACCTGGCAGATACCTGGAATGCGCCGCTCTTCACCTTTGACAAGCCCCGTTGCGTTTGCCTTCCCAGCCTGGGTTCATGCCTGGCTGACGGGCGGCTGATCTGTTAAATGATAATGATTAGGATTTAATAGGCTGCAATGCTTCGCGTGTCTACCAGATGGCATAAATTCATGAATTGTAATGCAGTATATATATATATACTGTGCAGTATTGCAGCCAGCAGGAATAAAATGCTTCAATCCCTGCCTGAAAATACCTCAATGCACTCGGGCAGAAAACAGTCACAAACCTCAATACACCCGGGTATACCCGAATTCGTGGGACTAGCCGAGCTCGAATAAAGTGTGTCGCCAGTGTATGTTTGTACAGGTGTGCCGACGAGTATTCTAAAACTTGCCTTGTAAAATCTGGGGCTATCACCAAAAAGACCCAGGTACATGCTGGGTACATGCTGCAACATTTCAGTGACATTTCTGCAGACAGACTAATGGCCCATCGGATTAACACAGTGGGGGTCCCTGGCAGTCCCATTCAAACTGAAACTTATCTGGGGCTATCACCAACAAGACCAACAAACTGAATGGGACTGCTAGGGACCCCTTCCTGTGTTAATCCGATGGGCCATTAGTCTGTCTGCAGAAATGTCACTGAAATGTTGCAGCATGTATCCAGCATGTACCTGGGTCTTGTTGGTGATAGCCCCAGATACGTTTTAGAATACTTGTGAGTCAGCTGCGAGCAGCCGAAAAAAGATCAGGGGACACAGACACAATCCGCAAGAACTATGCGCCAGTAAATGCTGCCATATCTGTACCTATCCTGAATGCAGAACACAGTTCAGGAGCGTCCTGCACGGCAGAGGAAGCTGACAAATTATACTGCTACAATTTTAAGCTATTTTGAATTACATTTAGATACAGTCAGACTCTGTGACCTACGGTTGTGTTATTTATTAATTACTAAACACATTGTTCTGAATCAGTCACTCAATGCTAAACACAAAATACCATGGTGGCCCTCTCATATAAAACTAACCAATTAAGTGAAAAACAGCAACATTGCAAAAGTGCAAAGTGTTAAAAACCACAAAGTGATACAGAGTATGCTGGGTGCAGTAAATTATCCAACCCAAGTGATATGAATAACTTTCACTAAAGTGAAGTGACTTTAGTGCAATCTGCAATAAAAGTGCAAGTATAAGTATATAGAGAAATATTATAAATTCCAAAAACATCCTCCACTCAACCTTCTATTAAGAAACAGTTCCACAGTTTCTTTAAACAGTATTCATCCAGAAAAAAAACAAGTGAGCAAAGGATGACATTAGGCATTTTAGAAAGAAGAGAAAATGAGACACAATAAGATAATACCATTGAGATTCCCATAAAAAATATCCATAACCTGCAATGTTATACTCACAAACTTCCAGACAAAATAAGGCACCTCACAATCAGAATTATATGTGGTTCTATTTGTGTATTATGATTTATTAACAATATTTTATATATACAGTTTTCTTTTTACACCAGCATGGAGGCAAAGACGCCGTCATCCACTATCTTTGCCGTGCAGGGATTGATATCTACAATGCTGATATTGTCTGCTACATTGTAAGTAGCTATCTAACATTGAGCCTATAAAACCAGTAATACTGTACTTAAGTAATAATCCCCGAAGAACACGGCATTACTGGCCAATAATGCCCTGTTCTGATGGGATTATTACTATTATAGGCTAAATGTAGACTTTTTTCATAAATAATAGACACTTTGGGGCCTATGCAGAGAGCAGCACTATTTCGAAATTCGCCATTTTTTGGAGAAAATCGCGCAGAAAGCAGCAGAAAATGGCGAGTTCCGAAAAACGCGCCAATTTTTCTTTTCTATTTGTAAAACTCGCCTCGCGGCTGGCGAGAACCTCAATCTCGCCAGTTTTAAAAATATCCTAATGCAGAGAGGCGCGAACGGCATCTAGCGGCTGTAAAATGGCGCGATTGTCTCCGTTGTGCCTCGCCAGAAAAAACTGCCGCTCGCGGCCATTGCAAAGGGAAAAAAAAAGGCGCGAATTTGTTTTAACACATTTCTGAAGCGCGCATCTCGCCAATTTAAACTCGCCACACGCATCCATGTTAAACATAGCAGAATTCGCACTTTTCTGCATATGGAGATTAAAACTCTCCAAAAAAGCTACTTTTTAATAAATTCGCCAATTTTAAAATTCGCTGCTCTCTGCATAGGCCCCTTTGTATAGTTATATAGATTTTTTTATTAAAATAAAATGGTCACTACATGAATCCACCTCTATATACTCTTACACTGCAGATATCTATATCCACACACTGCCGCCCCCTCTGTGTACACACACACACACACACACACACACACAGAAAACACAGCAGATCTACACATACACAAACTGCTGCCACACACATGCACGCACGCACGCACACACACACACACAGCACCTCTACACACACATACACACACTGGAGCTCTACACACACAACACAGCACCTCTACACTCACAACACAGCACCTCTACACACACAACACAGCACCTCTACACACACAACACAGCACCTCTACACACAACACAACACAACACAGCACCTCTACACACAACACAGCACCTCTACAGCACACATACACAGCTGCTGCTACACTCATAAACACTGCTGATGCTGCTGCTGACACACACACACACACACACACACACACACACACACACACACACACACACACACACACACACACACACACACACAGCCAGAAACAAACTGCAGACAGACACTCACTTGCTTTGCAGACTTTCTCTCTCCCCCACCCCACAAATTCAACTGAATCTGCTCAGTTCACGGAGCAAGGGGGAGGAGTCAACCCGTTGCTGATACTTCCTAACCAATCCTCTGCCCTGTCTCAGAGCTGATCCTACTTTTAGACCAATCCCCTGCCCTGTCTCAGCTGTTCTGAAAGCTGATTGGCTTGAAATAATCACATTGAAATCAACACTTTGCAAGCAGCTAAAATTCCGGGCATTACTGATTGGATAATGCCCGGAATTTTAACCAATCAGAGGGCAGGAATTTCAATAATGCCCGGAATTTGACTGCATTAGCCTATAATTCACTATATTGGTACTCTTTCAATCATTTTGTAGGTTCCTACCATCTTGGGACTGTGAATCATCTTCCAATCATTACCTATCTATTACTATGTCCACATAGTCTGTTCAGTCAGACATACCACTACACATTATCTAACATTGCGCCTGTGTATATTTCAATTTGTATCTATTTCTGGTTTGTGTATAAAACCTGTGACATTGTGGCAGCATATTTAGACATATTTCCATTGTATTATTAGGCTATTGTTACAATTGTTATAATTGCGCATCACATTTCCCTATATAGAGGTAGCTGTATTGTGTTAGCTGAGCTTAATAATAAAAAACGAATAGACGATATCGTTCGGTGGGTAACGAAATGCTTTAATTTGTGCGAACATTCGAAATACACCGATCTCTTCTTTCGGCGATGTTACAATGAATAAAGCACAAAAGGTTTTACTTAAAAACAGTGATCCTGGAATGTATCTGTGACTAAAGCCTATCCCTCCCCCTGTGCAGTATGCGATTTATGACTTAAGGTGTTAAATGGTCCCTGAATGTTAGTGATGTAACAGTATGTGTGCTCACAGTGTATACAGCGCTTTACAAAAGGTGTGTGTGGAGTTGGGGTGTAAACCAATGGTTTGGGTAGGTGTAGAAATGTAAGAGGGTGTTGCACTACTATTAATGTGTGTAGATACTATGTGGTCCCTATTGGTATATAGGGATAGATTTACATTGTACATATGTATGGGTAAGAGACAGCTGTGTGTGCAATCAGATAGTGTCGTATGTATAGACATGGCCTTTAACACTCATGGGAAGAGAGTTCTCTTGTGTCAGGGTAGTGACTCATGAAGCTGTGGACTCGGTTTAGGCCACCGCTAAGTGTCCCGAACAGTTGCATAAATTTGTATTCATGCATCTGTCTAATGCAGATCTAAATACTATTAAGGGGCACTATCACTGGTGTTTTGGTAAAAAAAAAATGTGTTTTGGTTCTAAACATTTTTCGTGTTTCTGTTTTGCTGAAACTCAATTTGTTTTGGTTTTGGATTTGGAAAAGAATTATGGCAAAAACTCAAAATATCCAGATAAATGCTAAAATTACATCGCAAAGCATTTAAAAAAGTTTAAAATTTGTATAACATAATACATACAACTACATTAGTAATCTTACATATTAAACTGAAAAAAAAAAACTGAAACAAAAAATAAACTCACCCCCTCTGACCCCAATAAACATTACAATATGTACTACCCACCAATACACAACCCACCCACCCCCTGTGTCCAACATTAAAAATATTTTTTATTTTTTATGACCAGGATTGATACCAGAGGATATCTAGATACCCACGGGAACCACCTGAGGACCCCCAGACACCGGTTGGGACCACCCGAGGACCCCATGGGGCCCCTGGACACCCACGGGGACCCCCTGGAAGCCCCCGGACACCTGTAGGGAACACCTGAGGACCCCACCGGCCCCTGGTATTAATCCGGTGCAGAAAAAATAAAAACACATTTTTATGTGGGGACACAGTAGGTGGGTGGGTTGTGTATTGGTGGGTAGAACATATTGTAATGTTTATTGGGGCAGAGGCGGTGAGTGAAGGCCAAGTGCTCCCTTCACTCACCACCTCTGCCCCCAATAAACCTGCTATTGTGCCTTAACCCCTTCATTGCCTTAGCTGCTTGCCACTAAGGTAATGAAGCTGCTTACATTTTATTTTTATTTATAGTGTGCATCAAGCAGTGGTCTTCTGAGCTGAACAAAGTTGATTTCGGCCGCAGGGATCCCCTACTTTCCGAGATACAGGCCCCGGTATGGGGTGCCGTTATCCCTCTACTTTGTTTAGATCCCACGTGGATTTTAATATGATGGGGATACCGGCACCCTGTACCGGGGCCTGTAACTCGGGAAGTAGGTGGTCCCCGAGGCTGAAATAACTTTGTTTAGCTCAGGAGACACCCTGCTCATGCACACTATGAATACAAATAAAATGTAAGCAGCTTCATTACTGTAGCAGCTATCTACTAAGGTAATGATTTTTTATTTGGGGAGGGGGGTGTTTGATACTAGTGCGCATGAGCAGGGGGTCTTCTGAGCTGAACAAAGTTGATTTCAGGCTTGGGGACCCGCTACTTCCGAGATACAGGCCCTGTTATAGGGTGCCTGTATCCCTCTGCTTTGTTTAGATCCCACGGTCACGTGACCCACAGGATTTTTAATGGGGATACCGGCACCCCATAACGGGGCCTGTATCTCGGGAAGTAGGGCGTCCCCAGACCTGAAATCAATGTGGTTCAGCTCCGGAGACCCCCTGCTACAATACTGCGCCTGTTAGAGGCGCGCAGTTAGAGTGACTGATTCAGCCTATCTCTTACTGCGCGTCTCTTACAGACAGGTAGACCCCCGTAGGATTAGCACAGCAGGGACCCCTGCTGTGTTAATCCATTGGGCCATTAGTCTGCTGCGGCACATTTTGAGAGAATTTCTGGGAAATCTCAAAAACCAATTCGGTAAAGGATCAGATAACGGGCCGCTTCATGTGTACATATATAAATTAATGGAACAGCTATTTCCAATTGCTTTAACCCAAGTGTAAGAGGACATGTGCAGAGGTATGCAATGGAGACTTTTTTAAGGTGAAATTAAATAAGGCTTTTATTGCGCCTGTTTCTTTAACACAAGAAAATCATCCAAACATATGCAAATAAGGGGTCAAACAAAGTTTCTGTTCCACTTGGGAGTATTTCTAGTGAAACCTATGCAGTCCACAACTCCCTTTAGATTAGCATGTCTCCCAGCCCCAAACATATATCTTGATATGTGCAGATATACAAAAAGTCTTATAAAGGAAAGTATTATCTGTTTCTTGAAGTTGGAGGGAAAGTCTTCTCTGTTCCTGTGTTGCTGCCTTTTCCTCAGGCTATATCAGCATTCAGGTTTAGAGGTGCTTTCCCCTGTGTCTTGCTGGCAACCTCTTCTGGTAGCTCAAGACATCTGTTCATATGGTCAGTCCCACAACTTGTGAGACTCAGGAACAATCTCACTTCCTGTCTCAAAGGCAGGCTTTTCT